>NC_056732.1:1485811497-1485898997 GCF_019279795.1 Protopterus annectens
ATGTTATTGGTACTAACTCTGAATACACCTTTAAGTTTATGGCCATAGGCAGAATTTTTGACAACATCAGGGGGAGACATACGTAATATGACTTAGCAGTTAGAGGCCAGATGGATTATTAGACTTAGGGGAGAGTCTGGGCATGGTTTAAATGAATATGTGCCACTTAAACCCAAGCTTAAATCCAGACTCTTGTTTAGATATTTTTTCTCTCTTTTTCTTTTAAATGTATTACTAATAAAGTGTGCTTACTTATATATGTAATTTTTTATGTATATTTTTATACATACACTTTTACAAATATATAAATGTCATATCTAATGTTGCATTTAAAAGACTGCGCATTACATATGTATATGTTTTTATGCTTGCAAGTGTTTCCTTCATTCAGTAGGGTAGTAAGCTCAAGTTACACCCTTTGATGTTAATTCTTCTTCTTCTGGCTTTTTCCTTGTTAGGGGTCACCACAGTGGATCACCTGTCCTCTCATGATTGGCAGTGGAGCTTTTACTGTGTCGAGTTGCCAGCCTGGCGCCCAACCTTCCACAGAAGGCACACACATGCATGCATTCACGCCTAGGGCCAATTTAGAGTGTCCAATCCACCTACAGCATGTCTTTGAGATGTGGGAGGAAACTAGCGCACCTGCAGGAAACCCACGCGACCACAAGGAGGACATGCAGACTCCACACAGAAGGCACCCGAGTCGAGGATCAAACCAGAAAACCTCTTGCTGTGAGGTGGCACTTAATTTGTATCATGTGGCTATTAGTGCTTGCTAGAGGTTGTATAAAAAGAAGCACATTTCAATTGTATTTATTAGCATCTGATGAAGCAGATTTTCCTGCAAAAGCGCTTATGTTTTAACATTAAAACTTCAATTGAAAGTGGAAACATTGGTCATACCTAAGTTCTTCTGTGTTTTTATCATTATGTAAAAAAAAAAACTTGACAGACATGCTCTAAAGTGAGCATAGTTCACCAGCAATACCTGAAGATGGCAGATCCAGTTGTTTAAAAAAAACACTGGCCTTTCTTTTTTTACCCTATCCTTGACTGAAGAAAATGCTCCCTTATGCTTGCGTCATTCGTTTGCCCAAGATACCTTCTTCATCCACTTCCCAACATTACCAATCCATCTCACATCTCATCCATCTCACTGCTAAGATATTTGGGTAAGTAATATACTAATAAATCCTGGAGCAGACCAACAAACATGGGCATTCAACAGATGCTCTGAGTGTGTTCTGAAGTGGATACAGCACAACGACCACTTGTTCAGTCACTGATGGCATGTATAACAACAGGCATAATAGGCTATTAACATGCAGTATTTTTATAGTTATGACACACACATTTGAATCTATTGATTGCATCCTGCTATTACAAAAATTAGAAAAAATCTACTTTCCCTCAGGCATCATATTTCTTTCATGGCTACTTTTGAAATAGAAGCTGCCAGGATAACTCACTCTTGATGGGTGTGTTTTTCATATATGGCATTTCTAAAGTATCAGGCTTTGGACCATTTTTTTTTTGTTGGCTTGTTTGTTTTTCATTATTCTTAAGTCAGCTAAAACACAACTTGTCCTCTCAAACATAATTATGTAAAGTGTCAATCTGCTGTTACTTAGTCCAGAAAAATAATCTGATAACATTCAATACAAATAACAATCAGAATTCTCAATGACACTGGATCTCACAAAACAAGTTATTTATAAATGCTAACAAGCAAATCAGCTCTGCTGATTTTGGGGGCTCTCCAAATGCTTGCAAATTCTACACCATACTTCTAAGCGCCCCACTAAACAACATCTATCAGAATGATACCTCTCCGCTATCCAGATGTTCACAGAAAGTACAGATTTTTGTTTCATATTTTTGGTCTGTTCCTTGTATAATTTGTGGTTTTCTGGAAAATCATCAAGGACTGAAGTAATTGAATAATAACATGACAGACATTTGAATTTCAGACTTCATATCCTTCAGAAAATACATGCCAGCACAAAACTATTATTCTAACAACTTTTTAAATTTATAAGAGCTCTATTTAAAATTTGCCCCTATTTTAGAGCCTTTCATCTATCCACCACAACCCTTTTTTACATTTTTGCACAAGGGGTTAGGGTGTCATTTCAACAGTGACAATCGTCTAGGGCCAAAGTTTACACCACTGGATGGCTAGTCCTGCCATGGCAGTTCTTTCACATCATGCACTCACATGCGCACAGACACACAGACACAGAGACACACACACACAGACACACACACACGCACACGCACACGCACGCACACGCACACACACACACGCACACGCACACGCACACACACACACACACACACACACACACACACACACACACGCACACACACACACACCTATCACCAATTTAGAGTCCTAATCTACCTCCAGCATGTCTTTGGAATATGGGAGAAAACCAGATCACCTGGAGGAAAAGCACACAAACACAGTGAGGACATGTAGATTCTGCACAGAAGGCACGCCAGCTGAGAATTGAACTGGGGAACCTCTTGCTGTGAGGCAGCAATGCTATCCATTATGCCACTGAGCCACCCATATCCACCATTATTTTTGGTTTTGCACATATGTTTTATTCTAAGACGCTGTGAGTTATGATCAGATCTCACTTAGTTCCAGGTATGGTATTGTAAATGTGTCTGTCTGTCCCTACCAAGTAAAAGAGATGCATTAACTAAATTCCTATCAAACAAGGACAAAAAGTATGTGTTAGACTATTTAATGGTAACGCAGTAGCATTAATGATGAAAACCAATAACAATTTTCAAAGAAGAAATACAATAATTTGTAGGCATTTGCAGAAATTGCTAAATTTTTCTTTAATTCATCAGGGGGAAGGTGAGAGGGTTGTGGCCAAACTGGACAGTATAAGGGAGGAAGTCAAGACTGACAGGTAGTATAAAAACAGCTTATGCCGGGTATTGACAAAATGAGGACCAATTTGGAAAATTATATTGTAGAAGCAAAGGAAAGAGAAACCGAAGTGGTGAAACCTTAAATTTGCATGCAAGGGTCACCGAGGAACTACAGCAAGGAAATAAGGAGTTGAAAGAACATTGTGGGCATTTGTTAAGTGGACTGGAATTTGTAAAGGAAAAGTAAATTGACTATAACAATAAGACCAAGCAGAAAAAAAGTGTATGTGGAGTACTACAAAAAGGAGAAACTGGCAGTATGGATTGTGTCACATTCAAGTCAAGACTGGCTGAAATGTGCACATAAAATAGTTTCCCTGAGACTTGTGGCTGTTGTTTAACATAGGAATTAAAGGTTATTTGGCTAGAGGTGATGCATGCCTAGCCAATAATCATCCCTTTCAAGGAGATGGTGCTTGTAAGTCCCAGAGTAACTATTAGGTTACCAATCCAATTATCTAAGCTATTTGAAGGTTAACAGGGAATCACACTACTTGGTATATAAAGGGAGCATATTCCAAAACAAGATAACACATTTTATTTATTTCCTGATATAGACTGAGATCTATTGTTTTTGTGTTGCTTGCACAATTTGTCTTACGAGAAAAAAGGGGTCAAAGACAGAGGGATTCCTGAGGACACATTAAGCAAGGCTCAGGTCTTTCCTCAGGAGTCTACATAACATGGTGTACAGGGTTATGCTTTTCAGCCTTTCCTAACAGTTAAAATTTCTTAAGCAATTGGAACCTCTGAGTTTTTTTAATTTTTTTATTTATTTATTTGATATGTCTAAAGTGATACATGCCAAAGGGGATGTTATATTCTTTTTTTTTTTTTTTTTTTTTTTTTTTTTTATTATTATTATTTGGCCCCCATGGATCTCATCCAACCAGCCCAGATGCCCAGTGCCCCAGTGTCCACATACTCCAATACTGCCGGTGCCAGTTGTGGATCCTAAGGGCATCCTGGGGTCTCAGTCATCTGTGCTTCTACCACAGGGGTTATTTTATATGCTCTACTCATTCTCTTTCCCACTTCCCACACTCATTGACTACATGCAAGTTCAACCTCCCTCTTTGGTCCACATCTCCTATTAGGGAGCATCATCAACAACTGCCCTCCCACCCAAAATGGGCATGCCCATCCCTCACTGTGGCTCCAACAGTTACTCAAGCCACCAATCGAGCCCTGTCACCTGAGATGTAGGCAGGGCTTCATCCTTCCATGCCACCAAAGAGGCAGGGGTGTCCCATTCTATAATGGGTCTAACCAGAAGAGACTTCAAGGGAACAATAACTTCCTTGGTTTTAAAACAGATGCCTTTGGTAATTAGTTGTGAGTAATTGAATGATTTTCTAACTATGATTGCTACAGTGTGATCAAAGGAGGGAGCAATCGGCACCTGAGCCCAAGTCTCATATCACTGTGACACTAGATAATGGGGTGCTATTGATTATACAGGTTATACAGGAGATAACTGTATTTCTTGGAATTTAGTTTGAGTCCATTTTTGGTTGCAGTCATGTTAATTTCTTTTGAAAGTATTAGTATCTAGTATCATTTGTTGACTTAACAACCCCCCCCCCAACACACACTTACAATCATCAGCAAACTTCATTAACCACAGATGTTTAGTGTCAATTTTAAGGACGGAGAAATGGAGGGGACCCAAAATACAGCCCCAGAAGAAGCCACTGGTCATCTCTACCCTGACTTAGGAGATGACATCAGCTATGACAACATGCATTCTGTCATTCAGAGCCAGTTTGTAATCTCTCTTACCACGTGGAGATCAATATTTAAGGCCATTAGCTTACTTACAGTTCAGTCATGTAGTATATCATTAAAACATTCCTTTAATAAAAAAAAAATATTTATGAATAATTGCTTCAACAGTGACAAGTGTTTTGTATTGATTTACCTTTATGGTGCTGCTCTCAGTGTTTTATATATATTTTTTCTTTTTGAAAAACACAAGTCATGTGTGGAAGATATCCAAGCATATTAACAAGGGAAATCATTTTTCCTTATTTTTGCCATTTTCAGAAAATACAGGTTATGTGCACAAAAATGCCAGTCATTTTGTAGGCAGTTACACGTTGAATACATTTTATATTCAGAGTACCTTTCTACCTACATGGATAATGATGCTGAGTGCTGATATATTCACGGATGATGACAGACACACTTTATTGGCAATAAGTATGATTCATGAATGTGCAGTTTGGGACAAAAATAAGTGCAAAGCAGACAGAGACCTCCCAATAGTTTGGTTATGGGACCTGATGAAGTGAATACTATCAGAACTATGGCAGAGACTGTCAGAAATAATATGTCCATGTCACAAGTGATATGTATGATGCTGGTAGAGTGGTGGCACACTAGTAATGATGCTGGCAAAGTGGTGAATGACTAGTAATGATGCTGGCAGAGTGGTGGCAGACTAGTAACAATGCTGGCAGAGTGGGGGTAGACCAGTAACAATGCTGGCAGAGGGGTGACAAACTAGTAATGATGCTGGCAGAATGGTAGTGGACTATTAATGATGCTGGCAAAATGATGACAAATTTTATGATGATGCTGGCAGAGTGTTGAAAAATTTTGCGCTGATGTTGGTACTCGTGATAAAAACCTTCTTTATTGTACAATTGTACAGTACCTCAGATTTGTTTCTATTGTATCCTTTTATCTTGTTCTTTTAGTGTTAATGTGATGTGTGTGTGCATGTGTGCGTGTGTGTGTGCATGTGTGCGTGTGTGTGTGTGCGTGTGTGTGTGTGTGTGTGTGTGTGTGTGTGTGTGTGTGTGTGTGTGTCTGTACATATACACAAAGATCTATATATATATATATATATATATATATATATATATATATATATATATACATATATATATATGATTACATGTAGTGACACTAAAAACAGCCTACATCGAGACTCCATACACTGTACACAATACACTGGACATCCATGCATCGAGAATCACAAAGCTTTGGAACACATTATACCTAACAAACACTAGCCATACCGCACACTACAAAAATAACATCATAAAACAACCCAGTCATACACTGATCACAAAACACACTAAATAATTCTTGCAGTGCACATTCAAACAATATCACTCACAAAGTTAACCTACAAGCAAGCACATAAGCAAGGCCTGCATCCACATACACACACACACACACACACACACACACACACACACACACACACACACACACACACACACACACACACAATGAGCTTTGTTCCAGTACCCCCTTATTTATATATATTAGCTCCACTGTCATGCAGCTTAGACTAATGTAATGTTTGACTGACAATGACTGGATACATTATGGGTGATGAATAATGTTTGTAACTGAAAATATGTCAATATAGTTTGTTTTCATTTATATAAATGTATGATTGCCTATATCATAAGTGATAATTTAATAAAGATTTTTCTTCGTAAAAAAAAAAAAAGAACAGGAATATTTTATGCAACCCAATCCCCAAACAACTTTGACCGCCTCAGTGATAGGATCTTAGTACCTTTTAGGTACCTGTTTACCGAGGATGTGCAGGAGGGACTAATGGGGGCAAGAAAACCCTCTACTAAAAAATCATAGATTAGCAAATGGAAAATATTTTTAATTGGCCCCCAAAACATAACCAGAACCCATTCACAGTAGTGTTCTTATTTTACAGTATTTATGAGTGTTACTGCTCAAACACCTGTCTTATTCCTCTGTCAAGGTTCACTTTTTTATGTCAGCATCTCTTCCCATGGATCCCCCTCTTTCAAAGTATTCTGATGTCAAAATGTTTTTGGAAGGGGTTTTGTATAAGAGACCTCGAAGAAAACCAGTGGCTTCTTCTTGGTGCATTAATTTTGGGTTAGAGAAGCTAATACTTGCTCCATTTCAACCGGTTCATCTGGCTGACTTGAGGTTCTTAACATGGAGAGCAGTTTTGCTGCTCACTACAACTTCTGCAAGAACAGCATCTGAGTTGCAAGCTGTTATGCTCGGTCAGCTTTAGTTCATTTTCCACAAGACAGAGTTTTTGAGAACTAAGTCTTCTTTTATGCTTAATGTGGTATCCAAATTTACAAACTATCCCTCTCCCTGTGATTTTCCCTGAACCTCTAAATGAGGAAGAAAGGATACTTCATACCTTGTATGTCCACAGACAGTTCAGGTTCTATCATGACATTACGAAATCTTTCAGAACTTTTGAAATGTTTATTTCTTGTGAAGGTAAAGAGAAGGGACAACCAGTGTCAAAGCAGACCATTTCCAAAGGGATATTTCAGGCTATTAACTTTTGTTATTCCCACTGCAGCAAAACTATTCCAGGAAGGGGAAGCCATATTCTTCCACAGTCTTGGCTTCTTCTATGGATTTTTTGGAAAGGGTTGAATTCTAGCAGTATTCTAGAAGAAGCAACCTGGTCCTCGGTATATACTTCTACAAAGCACTAAAAGCCATATTCCTTCTCCAGGTCTAGATCAAGTTTTGCCAGGATCATTCTCCAGGAATATCTGGACCCTTCTTCCACCTCCCAGTTGTTCTAAGCTTTGGTAATCTACTTGTATTGCTCAGGCTACTGCAGCAATGATCAATATGAAGAACACAGTACAGTTGTGTAAATACATTTACCATAGCAGTAGATGTTAAAATTATCACTGTTGCAGCAGCCCTCCCTCCCTCTAGCCCCCTTGTTTTGGAGTGTTTTTTATGTCAATAAGTGGGCTTTTTTATTATTCCTAGCACTGTCTTCTGAGGACTCAGCCTCCCTCTCTCATTTGGCATGAAAGCGCTGAAGTTCTTGGCACCCAAACCTGTCTTTTTAGCTAGTTCAGCTCAAGTTAATGTCTTGGGTGCATAAAAGGTGCCCTGAAGGTTTGCAGGATATAACACATATAGCTTAGGCTACTGTTGCAGGGATCATTTGAATATGTACTGTTATAGTAAGTTTACCTACACAAGTGTACTTTTCTGCAAGCCAAAATGTGTACATGTAAATTGTATTTTATTTCAGTATTTTTTTATACAGTTGATGTACTAGTTGGACTGAAAACTCATAATGCAGATTTAAGTAGCAAAGCCTGTGATCATGCTTATGTGTGTGTCCTTTTAATTAAACTCAGAAACCAGCATGTATCGTCTCCAACATGCTAGGATATAGCAGAGGAAACAGAGGCATGGACTCTGGTTTTAATCTATTTCTGAATATAGTGCTGACAGCTCTCTGTATACGTTTTACTTTGAATTTGGAAATGGCCAACCTATCTTCACTATATACACTTTCACAACATAAAGGGTACACTAGGCTGTCTGGACTATGGCCAGAAACAGACTGAAACCGTAGACTCCATCCATTATAATTGTTCTTCACCGCTATATAGTTTTAGTGTTGGAATGTCCAAATGCCACACAGAAGTCAGAGTTTAACATTGCCCATTACATCTTCTGTCCTCCTTTCATTTACTCATTCAGGTTTTTAGCACACAGGCCTTCTTTGTGAACGGTATGCTCAAATGCCATACATTCACGTGAAAATATATGTCCCATTCACACTTGGAATGGGATGATGAAAGACAGTAGTTTAATTTATTTTACTATGAAATTTCCATGGAATTATTCTCAGTGCAACTATAACTGGCCATATATGCAGATAGTAAACATGTATCATGTATGTGCCTGTCTAGACCTCCCCCCACCCCTAGCCTTCAGCATGTTCCAGCACCTATGATCGCGGTAATATGCCAGACAGAAAAATTATGCTACAATACAGATTTGTGTGTGTGTGTGTGTGTGTGTGTGTGTGTGTGTGTGTGTGTGTGTGTGTGTGTGTGTGTTTAATGCTTGCATATGCAATACTGAATGATGTAAAGTTTAATTTGCAAAACTCTTATGATCTATTTGCTTTTAAGTAAAACATTGCATAACATTTTCTTAACTATTTTGGGTCCATGGACAAATCCACATTTGAAAAACGTTATTTTGGTGCAACACAATATATGCATCCCTGTTTTGGCATCTGTCTGACATGTGTCTTCAGCTGAAAGATCCCAGGTACTAGCCAACAAAGGCAATACCTATAGACCTAGCTTGGAAAATCATTTTCCTGACTTTTGCTGCTGCTTATAAACTTCATATAAGTTAACAGAGTTCAATGTTTACAGACAGCCACAGTGAGATAAATCTCTCAACCTCTCAGCACAAGAAATCTGGACAAAGTTTAAAATCATAGGGAGCAAAGGTTTATAAATAGGGACAGATTTTAAATTTTGTTCCTATAAAGTTAGAAAGTTGCTAGAATAACAAGATTTGCGTTAGCATGCATTTTCTAATGATATGAAGTCTGAAATTCAAATGTATGTCATTAATTAGTGACTTCAATCCTCAGTGACAAGCCAGAAAACTACAAATTTTATGATGACCAGACCAAAAATATGAGACACAAATCTGGACATTCTGCAAAAATCTGCACAGTTGAAAATTATGTGAGGTGGTGACTGGATAGCACTGAGCATGCTCAGCATTTTGTGCAGCATGTACATTGCCAACCAGCTAGGTAATGTTGTGTAGTCTGTGGAATCTACTCACAGAAAGATTAACCAGGCTTATATACATTATGACCACATTTAAAGCAACTTATTGTATACATCATGAGCTCAGTACCTCATAACAGTTCTCGTGAAGCAATAGCCATTCCATACAAATGGCTAGGCATATTAATCAAGTGCAAACCTTTTAATGAATATATCCATGCTTTATTAATGGCACCTTCTAGATGGGTGTAATAACGTGAACTAATGATAAAAACACGTTCAGACTAAAAGTAATTTCTGCTGAATCTGCTGTATCCCTTTATTCACTATAAAACATATTTTGGAGTCAAATCAACAAATCAGCCAGCTCAGGAAGACTGTCTATTTATATTGCTTTTATTGACTACAACTATTACATTAGCCGAACCCCTTACAAACTTTGCCTGAAATTTGCACACAGACGTCTGTATTATCCCAATCAGTTGTTTTGCTTGAAGTCAGTCTTTATTTATACCCACTATTTTAGCTGTTCCACATTACTGGTTATGCAACTTGTTCTTGCTCCAATAAATTTCTTCATTATGAAGAAGGTATTTTTAACATGTTTGATACAGCTTTAAAACAAATTTAAAATAATTAATGAAGATTTGTAGAAAAAAACATACACTGCATTATATGTTTCAGTATCATATGTGTCATATATGTTGAGCACCAATCACACTTTGCTTCACAATTTTGTTGAACAAAAGTTGATAGGTGTGGTCTCCGTTAAATACAATACAATGATTCAGATGATTCAGAGTGGCTTGCAGCTGATGCCAGTAAAGCTTTGCACCTGCAAAATCTTTAATGAGATGAACAAACAAATGGAAAAATAGAATGTTTTAACATATAATCTATAATAGCATGCAAACTTCAGTTAATCTCATCTGATATAATTTAAATAATTTCTTTACATCCCCATTATCTGAACCAGACCTTACTTTTGAAATTACACAAAATGTATATGAGGATTTTTGAAATAAACCTACTAAATCAAAACAAATGTATATGTGCTATGAATTAAATTCTACAACATCTTAACCATGTGTGTGTGTGTGTGTGTGTGTGTGTGTGTGTGTGTGTGTGTGTGTGTGTGTGTGTGTGTGTGTGTGTGTGTGTTTGCAATCAAACTCTCATGACATTTACTTTCTGAAAATCTGGAACTTTATTCTTTGCTAAAAGAATTCTAGATCACTGGTCAGATCAAACCTCAAGAAAGCCTATCAGCGTCTATTGTTTCTACCAGCATTACTGCAGGGTAAATAATTGTTAAAGTCACATTTTTTTAATCATTTATTTATGATAATGATTCACTTGTGTATTTCTGCATGTTTTCGCAAAATGTTTCTTTTGATTTGCCTGTGCTTATAATGACTGCTTTAGCATGAACTGAGGGCAGCCTAACCCTTGTCCAAGAAATCCACCAACTTAAAACACACCACCCTTACTACACAAGACATGTGTGTGGTTTCCACACTATTTAACTTTATCTGCCATCAGTCTTAAACGTAGTCAGTTCTGACAATACCCCTTAGACAAAACAAAAAGCCTCATAAGTATTGTGTCACTACAAATTATATTGCTTTTTTCTACTTAATATTCTTCCCTGTCAGTTGAGAAAATGTTCTTATTAAGCATTAATGATAATGGTTGTGTGACGCCCGTGCCCTGGCCCAGCATTCAAGGACCCTCAATCCTTACCACTAACACCAATGAGGGGTGTCTCATACAGGAGGAAAGGAGAACAAGTATACACAGTAAAGTGCAATTTCCCTTAAGAGCACACAGAGATCACAGTCAGTCCGGGGCTGGTCGCTCCCTTGCTCTCCAGGTCCACAGTAAGACTCCCCACTGGCACAGCTATAGGGTCCAGATCTCAGTCTAGTGGGCAAGCGAAAACCTTCAACACCCTCTCTGTCCAACCAGTGCTTCATGTCCTTGCCCAAGTAGCTGATACACACACACCCACACACACACACACACACACACACACACACACACACACACACACACACACACACACACACACACACACACACACTCTAAAAAGAGTTTATATAACTATACAGACACTCCTGGGAAAGGCTGGCATAGGTTATCCAGCTGTGCCCCCTTTTCCCAGACTATGCGGCAGTACCAGCTGCCACCACCCACTAATATTTATCAGCTACTCAAAGGCCCTTAAAATGGTGTCCAATTATTACTGTGCAATATTAATATCCAATTGGTAGTATAGCTCAGGGCTAAAGCTATAGGAGTGGCTTTGTACAATTTTACCAAAGGCATGCAAGTACTCTAAAGAGCTTACATTATCTCTACAAAAACAGCCACAGTTGAAAGGGTTTAAAAATATTTAATAACAAATAGTCAAAACACAAGACAATGCTTTTTACTACACAGTGCTAGTCAAGAGTTCAGAGATCACAGAGAAATACTAAAAATAATTCAGTATTACACTTCTGACATCACAGAAAAACACAGTCTAATCTTTCTAGTTTCTAGCTATTTCTAAGAGAAAACACAAAGCTAAGATAAACTTACATATAGAACACAGGCAGAGTGCTGATGAGTTGGATGGTCAAAACAAAAATGCTTAATGCTCTCTGATTCTCTCTGTTTTTAAAATCAAATTCCTGGTTCACATTACATCATTCTTCACACTTCCCTGGATTCCCAGGTTAACAGAAACTAAATTTACATTCTTCACCTCTGGGCAGAAACCAGAGCAATAAAGGACATTTATGCATGCAAATTCTGGCCATTAACTCTGGCCTTAAAACAATAGCAATAATTCATTCATCTAGACCAGAGCCGTGTTTACATCAACGGGTCACAACATGCTTTACTTGGTCAGCAGAGTGTACTGTTGTTACATTTTTTTCAGTTCCACATGTAATACTATTTTTACCATTTAAGACACAAGCCTGTGGTTTACATTAATATTTACAGATGACAGAATTATCTTCAAAATTCTATCTGGCTAGGCTGGCAGTCTTAATCTATTGTCACCCAATCTTCACAGGTTGTACAATGCTATAGTTCATCTTGCAACATGTTTAATGCTAAAGTTAATACAAATCAAAAGAATTAGATGAAGAGAGTAGAAATAAACAATACACTAAAGTGTGATACTAAACATAGGATCAATGAAAGGATATTGCAGAATGTTGTACAATCAATGCACATTACGAGACTGGAAAAGCTAACCTAGCAAAGAGCATCAGCATTTCTGCCCTGATCCTAAAAATTAGAGGTCAATGTGAAACACAATGATAGATTATACAAAAGGATGGTAGCAAATGAGAGCAGTAGAAAAGAATTTATGTGAGTGCATTGAGGCAGGCAAAAGGAAAGTGTCTGAATCCTTTTTTTTCAGAAAAGAAGGGAGTATTAGAACAAAAGGCAGTTTACTTGTCAAAGAGAAGAAAGATGGACTTGTTGGCTGTTGGGGAAGCACCCACCAAGAGGAGAAAATGCTGAGAGAAGAAAGGAGCCACTTTTGAGATTTTAAGTATTTTTTTTCAGATTATTTTCTAAGTTTTTCTGCATAGCCGCCTACTTTGAGCATTTTCTGGCTTGTTAAACTTGATTTCTGCATTGGTAACTGTATTTAGAACACAACCTAGAGCTGTTTACTGAATTTCCTGTTTGCACTTATTTTTAAAATCGTTTTTTTTTTCTTAAAACTTGCATTTTATCGGTCTCTGGCCTAGCACTCAAGTGTGGGGTCATTTACTGCACTGTTATAACTTGTTGATACTTGTGAACCTCTGCTATCTTTAAAAAAAAAGATCTTGCTTTTTTCCCACTTTTCTGAGATTTCAAAAAAGTTCAGTTGCAGGCTTGCTGTTCTGAACTGTTTGTAAGTTTCTTGGAGGCCATTTTTTGCTTGGGCTAAAGGGAAGTCTCTCTGTTCATCAGTGGCAGTGATAAACATTGAGCAGCCTGCCTGCCCCTTTGGGAGTGGTTACTGCCTTGAAACTGTAGTTTTATTGGTCATTTTGGGTCAATTCCAAACTCCTTGATCTCCCTCTCTTAAAACCAGATTGCCTTGTGGTTTTGGCATCTTTTCAGACTTGTTAGCTGTTGGGGAAGCACCCACCAAGAGGAGAAAACGCTGAGAGAAGAAAGGAGCCACTTTTGAGATTTTAAGTATTTTTCTTCATATTATTTGCTAAGTTGTTCTGCATAGCCGCCTACTTTGAGCATTTTCTGGCTTGTTAAATTTGATTTCTGCATTGGTAACTGTATTTAGAACACAACCTAGAGCTGTTTACTGAATTTCCTGTTAGCACTTATTTTTAAAATTGTTTTTTTCTTAAAACTTGCATTTTATCTGTCTCTGGCCTAGCACTCAAGTGTGGGGTCATTTACTGCACTGTTATAACTTGTTGATACTTGTGAACCTCTGCTATCTTTAAAAAAAACAAACCCCCCCCCCCAAAAAAATCTTGCTTTTTTCCCACTTTTCTGAGATTTAAAAAAGTTCAGTTACAGGCTTGCTCTTCTGAACTGTTTGCACGTTTCTTGGTGGCCATTTTTTGCTTGGGCTAAAGGGAAGTCTCTCTGTTCATCAGTGGCAGTGATAAACATTGAGCAGCCTGCCTGCCCCTGTGGGAGTGGTTACTGTTTTGAAACTGTAGTTTTATTGGCCATTTTAGGTCAATTCCAAACTCCTTGATCTCCCTCTCTTAAAACCCTCTTTTGCGCAGTTTTGCATGTTTCTGTGCATAGTGAAACAACGGGCAGCGCCGCCTAATTGGGTTTAAACTATTCCTGGCTCCACAAAGTCTGCTCTTCACTTTTCCCCTTAGAACTGCTCTATCTCTCAAATTAAACACCATATTCTCATTCTAAGGCCCTTCACTGGTCCAAATAAGTAATCTTACAAGTTAGCACTATTAAACCATAAGCACTACTTACTCTTATACTCTCTATGATTACCTTGACCCCTATTTGTCCATCTTAATTCAGTTTCCCTATATTTCTCTAGCATGTCCAAAGGTCAGTCAATGGTTTCCTCTCCAGTCCAGCTGGTGAATCTGGGAATTTTGAGGCAATGTTACAACTGTTTCATGTACACGGACAACCCTCTCCTCCTCCAAACAGGTTCAAATATATGTGAGAGATGCAACCATATAGCCAAACTGGAGGCTGAGCTCTCTCATCTCAAAACTGGTGAAACCAGTCAGGAGGAGACAGTAACCTCACACAACACAATTCCAGTATCACATAGTCCCACTACATCAGCGAACCAAACACATAAATACACAAAAACATACTCAGAGGCTCTAAATAAAAATCTACCTAAGCAACAGAGACCTCCAAAGCAGACATCCAAGCAAATGCTACCCCAAAACAAAACACGCACAACACATAGCCCACAAAGTCAGTGTGCCAAGCAGCCACAGCCCTTAAGGCTGAATAACACACCTGATACTCTTGTAATAGGTGACTCTATTGTCAGACACATTGATGTCCCGCTCACCAGGCTGAACAAAGAGAAGGGCACAGTGAGCTGCCTGTCGGGCGCTAGGATCTGCCACATAACGCAAGCACTCAGGTCACTCCAAAGCAAATACAAATATGACTCAGTCATTGTACATGCTGGTGTGAATGACCTGAGACGTACCTCCCTGGACTACATGAAAAGAGACATAGAGGAGCTCTCTGATCATGTAGCCCAGGCTGGTATGACCCTGACCTTGAGCAGCATCTTACCCTCACCTAGAATGATGCCACAGTACAAAGACAAAATGATCGATTTTAACAATTGGCTAAAATCTTGGTGTCATTCAAAGGGGATCCAGTGTCTGTCAGCCTGGGATGACATGCTCGACAAGCCACGTTGCTTCGCTAGGGACGGCTTGCACCTGTCACCACTGGGCTTTTGGATATTGGCAAAGGCTCTTGCCACCCCCATAGTGCCTTTTTTAGGCAAGGCTCAAAAGTCAAACCCACCTCCCCTCCACAGACAGCACAAGGAACAAGAAACTAAGGGTAATGCTGCTAAATGCCAAAAGTCTTAACCTCAAGATGCACACACTCGAAGCTCTCCTCAGTATGGAGAACATCGATATCTGTGCAGTGACAGAAACCTGGTTCAAGGCTCCAGAGAGCACTCCAGCACTACCAAGTTATACCTCATATCATGCTTTTCAGCCCCAAAACCCAGACCGAACCACAAAAGGAGGGGGAGTTTCCATATTTATCAAGGATATTCACACCTCCAGGTTAGTGGCATTGCACGAAGTATCGGAGATCATCCATGTGCAACTAACAGTGGGCAAGACTGCTTTTCAGTTTATAGCATCCTACAGACCACCCTCTCAAAGTCAGGAATCCCATTCGGCTTTCCTGAAAACATTGGAGAACGTGAAGATATCTCCGAACACCATTATATTGGGCGACTTCAACTACCCAAACATAGACTGGGAGCACTACTCAAGCCCCAGCACCTTAGCCCAAAGGTTCCTGGAAATTATAAACTCAAATGCTATGGAACAACTAGTCACCACTCCCACAAGAGGGGATAACATACTAGACCTGATCATTACCAACATGGGTACTCTATGCTCCATACCAGAAGTATATCCCTCATTGGTAAGATCAGACCATAAATTAATTTCACTGGATATCCATATCCCGACCCCACCCCCAACCCAGAATACCACAGTGAAAAACTTCTCAAAAGCAAACTTCTCACTTCTCAAAACTGAAGTGGAATCCTTCAAGGCCCCAGGGCCAGTGGAAACTACGGCCCAAACTGCAGAATCCTGTATAAACACATTCTACAGACATCTCCAGGAATGCATGGATCATGCTATCCCAAACAAAACCAAGACCCAATCATTCAAAGGCAGGCGTCCAGTCTGGTGGACCCCAGCCATAAATAAACTGTACAACAGAAGGAGGAAGCTACTACATGATAGAGCAAAATCACTAATAGGGAAGGCAGCTCTGATCAGTGCTAGCAAAAAATTACGATCCCTCATGAAATCCTCCAAGGCCAGCTTCGAGAGAAAAATTGCACTGGACACTAAAGACAATCATAAGGCTTTTTTCAGTTATGTTAGGAACCTGGGATGCAACTCCCAGACTTGTTCTGAGTTGATTATAAACGACAAAAAATACACTAAACCTACAGACATCGCCAATATCCTGGCAGACAGGTTTAGTGCAAACTTCTCCACCCCTTCACCCCCAAAAGAGCAAGTATCTATCCCAGCAGAGGGCTGCCTCCCAAACATCTCTGATGCTCAGGTGAAAGCTGCCCTCTCCAAAGCAAAAAACACTGCTTCCATGGGACCAGATGGCATCCCGGGTTGCGTCCTACATGAACTCCAAGAAGAACTAATCCCTCAAATAAAACAGCTGCACAATCTCAGCCTCACTACAGGATATGTGCCCACAGAATGGCGTACAGTAACAGTGGTCCCAATCTACAAAGGTGGAGCCTCTACAGATCCTGGAAACTATCGCCCCATAAGCCTAACTAGCCTAGTCTGCAAGGCTATAGAGAGGATCAGCATGGAGCTCATAAACAAAGACATTGGGGACCTAGAGACACTAGATCCTACCCAATTTGGCTTTGTCAAGGGCAGATCCTGCCTTTTAAACCTGGTCAACTTCTTTGAAACAGTCACCAAAGCCATAGATGAAGGGAAGGTAGTCCACACAGCCTATCTGGACCTAGCAAAGGCATTTGACACAATACCCCACTCGGGCATCATAGATAAGCTATCCAGCTTAAATATAAACCCCTATGTCACAAGATGGGTCGCAAACTGGCTCAAAGACAGAACCCACAGAGTGAGAGTTGCTGGAGCCATGCCAGACTCGAAACCGGTCACAAGTGGCATCCCACAAGGTTCTGTCCTGGGACCGCTCTTGTTCGGTATATACTTTTCCGAGGTACAGGCCAACGTGGGACGACTATGGCTCACTAAGTTTGTAGATGACTGCAAACTAGGCGCCATAATCGACTCTCCAGCTGACACAAACATCCTTCAAAAAGGTCTCACAGAGACGGATAACTGGTGCCAGAGCCATGGTCTAAAGCTAAATGCCATAAAGTGTATAGTCATACCCTTTGGCAAAAACAATGTGCCCACAAATTACCACATAGGTGGTAACCCATTAAGTACAGAGAAAGTAATTAGGGATCTGGGGACCCAAGTTGATAGCAATCTCACCTTTGACAACCACATTGCCAAAGTGGTTAGAAAGGCCTTCTACATAGCCCACCTCATCATGAAAAGATTCACATCTAGATCAAGAGAGGTAATCGTGCCCCTTTATTCATCCCTCATCAGGCCCATCATAGAATACAATGCCCCTTTTGGTATGTACCTTACCCGACACCTGCAGCAATTAGAAAGACCCCAAAAGTACCTCACCAAGAGGATCAAGGGAATCAAGCAGATGCCATATGCTGCTCGGTTAAAAAAACTCCAGCTCTACTCAGTTGCATACCGCCTACTTCGAGGCGATCTATGCCTGACATATAAAGCTATGTCCAATCCAGAATTAATGGACATGCTCCACCTCAGTAAATCTAAATCCCTTAGAGCCTCCCGCTCGAGGGACTTGAACCTCAGCACAGAAATAAATAGAACTTGCTGGAGGGACAGATTCATAACCCAGAGGCTCCCTTCGCTCTGGAATAGAATTTCAATTCATGTTAGGCAGAGCACCTCACTGAATCTCTTCAAGAAGAATCTTGATGAGTGGATGGGGGATTGTAGGTTTGTCCCGAGGGTTACTTCTGTGTCACTATTAGATAGAGGCACAGTAAACTAAACCTTAAAAAGGCGCAGTATACTCAAAGAAACGCAAGGGTCTTCAAAGAGGTGAGGAGTATGATCTGGGTAAGTTACAGTGCAATAGATGAATAGAGGTTACATATAGGTACAAAACTGAAACAACACAGCCTCTTTGTAAAAATCAGTGGTACTGCAGTGTTATAAAATGGCAGATTTAGTTCTGATGAACAAAATGAAATATAAGTCCACAAAAGAATCCAAGCAATAAACTGCAAAAACACTGATAGTCCTGAAGCGCAAAATACAAAATGTCGAATCGTCATAGTTGGCTCTTCTGCAGTATAGCTCCTTAAGGTAAGTGTGCGATAGTTATGGACCTTAGGGTTAGGGTGCAAGTTAAGGTAAGTGCATAGAAAGTAATGTATGCAAGGTTTAGTGTAGGGTAGGGTTAGAAGTAGGGTTTTGTTAAGTGTATGTGTGTGGATTATTTATTTTGTTTGCGTAAAGCTCCTTAAGGTAAGTGTGCGATAGTTGCGGACTTTAGGGTTAGGGTGCGGGTTAAGGTAAGTGCATACATGGTAGTATATGCAAGCTTTACTTTAGGGTTAGAAGTAGGATTTTGTTTAGTGTATGTATGTGGTTTATTTATTTTGTTTGGGTAGGTAGTATGTAGCGAGCAGTGGGGTTGGCCAACTATGACGATTCGAGATTTTGAATTTTGTGGTTTAGGGCATTTGGTGTTTTCGTGGTTCACGCAATATGTGTCACTGTTTTCGTATTTGGTGAAAGGACTTTTGTGCTTATAATATAGACCCCTTTATGGTCCTAGTGATGGTGGCAAGGGTCTGATATAGACGGGTTAAATAACCTGGTTAACAGTAAATAGTAATAATAATAATAATAAAATTACTGTTTAAAGAGATTCTGTAGATAAGGCTGTGGAATCATTGTATGCTAGCCCACTTATCTTGCATGGTATCAGCAACATGACTTTATATAGAAGAGGTATTGCTAATCAAACACGATCCATGTGTTCTGTGGTTTGGTGTGCCATAGACAAGGTAAGCTTGGCAAAAGCAGTGAATTAGAATATCTAAGGATGGAAGTTAAAAAAAAACTAACTGGTATGATATGGGGGCCAAAAGTCTCAGATTTATAAAGTGGAAGTTGAAAATCTAACAAGTATGATATGGGGGCCAAAATTCTCAGATTTATAAGGAACCAAAGGACAGCAGTTAAGAGGGAACTTTTTGATGAAATGTAGTAACCAGTGGAAAGATGCAGTAATTGGAACTTTTCTGGTTAACATATTTCTCTCAGGTATTATACCTGGGATGCAGTATAAAGCAGCTTGTTTTCTGAGGAGAGAAGACCTGGTAGATAGGTAGTGATAGCATAGATTCTGGTGAGACCTGTTGAGACTTGCAACTGTTTGTAAGATTTGCAAGTAAGCAAGCAACTGAGATTTAATGCAGAGGTTACAAAGTTATGTACTTTGGTGGAGAACCCAGAGAAAGGAAGGACAGAGAAGGAAGATTTTCTAGACTGTAATATATAGTAGAATGAAACTTGGAATACAGTGTAAGGGGGCAGTGGGAAATAAGAGGAAACTGATATTTGACCATGAACAGAGCTAGGTATAAAGTAAACAAACTGCAGCTTATGGCCTAGCAGTCTGAAGGAGCCTCTCACAATCTGATATTTTTTTACAGTTTTATTACAATTTCAGATACAACATTTTCATAAATTAATTTTTCTGTAATACTTGTCTTAAAGCTAAATAAGTAATGTGATATTGTAAAGTTTTAATAGAGCAAACCTTCCTCCACACTTACACAACACTTGCCACATAGGGCCTCTACAGTTCCTCATAGCTGAGAGCCTCACCATGTCTAAATCCAGCTCTGCAGTTGATTGATGACAGAGATGTATAAGTGATAGTCATACTCTGTAGGATACTGGTCAGACTGTACGTTGATTACTTGGTCTATTTTTTGTGGTCGCTGAAAGGAAAGTATGTGGAATTATTAGAGACTGTGCCATATAATGTTAGCAGTGTTACCAAAATCGCTGACACAAATAGTAGTGTTACAGTATGCACAGAGAGTTTGACACTTACATTTCTATACTGCAGGAATGAAGAGCAAAAAATGGCAGGTTTGAATCAGTCACACTGCATTGTCAAGGGGAAATGACAGGCTGGAGTAGAAGATGAAAGGGACAGACAGAAGAAGTGCACATGGCTGTTAGATGAACAAGGGGCACTAATATTCTCTGTCAAACGTAGACTATAAATCTTCTCGCAATTTCATTTATTTGAATGCATTATCAGATGGCCATTTCACTAGTTTTTAAGCAAATGAAAATATTTTTATTTATTTTATTTACATTTGTTGACTGGGAGTGTCCGACTGGACGTAGGCCCATTTTCAGTGGAGGCCCGAGGAGAAAAGCTCCACAGTTAAAATAAACAGACAGTAGTTACATTGGATTACATAGTGATTAACAATTTAACATAGCAATTACTTACAACATATTTACAGATAAAGAACATAGTACATCAGTAGACAACTAGAATCTTTATCTGTGAAGTACATAACAGACATTAACAAATGTTACAATAAGGCGTTCCTGCTGTATAATAATTACTAGGCTTATAAGCATCTGAGCTTGCTATAATCAAGGTAGTTAGTGGAGTGGAAAGAAAGGTAGTGGTTGGATGGGGTGGGTGATATTAAGAGTGGGAGTTGCAAGGGCATAGCCAGCATGTTTTTAGGTGCACTTTTAGTAAAGTTTTGAAGTGGGTGCATGATGGTATGGAGGTAATTGTGGGTGGGAGGGAGTTCCATAATTTAGCTACGGTGCAAAAGAATAGTGCTTCACCAGCAGAGTTATTGGCTTTAGTGATCTGCAAGTGATTTTTGTTGCAGGATCTTAGTGGTCTGGTGGTGCGATAGGGTTGGAGTAGATTCTGGAGGAATGGGACATTTAGTGGATGGTTTACTAGTTTGTGGGTGAGTGAGAGTTGATACTGTTGAAGGAGGTGAGGGAGTTCAAGCCAGCCCATTTCAGCAAGTGAGAGACAGTGGTGACTATGGTAGGATGCCTCTGTGACGAATTTGGCGATTTTGTTGCAGCAGGTCACATTGCCTTAGGTTGGTATATATTGGAGAGACATAAAGTAAGGTGGAGATAAGGTGGGAATTTGCTATTGAAATCTTTGCTGCTTTGGTGAGAAGTTGCTTATTTCTGTATAATGCGCCTAGTTTTTTGTAGACTTTTTTATGGTCATGGATATGTGAATGGCAAATTTTAGTTTATTGTCTATTTCCACTCCTAGCAATTTGGTGTGTACAGTTGGGTATATAGTGGTGTTGCCTTTTGCTGTGATGTTAAAGTGAGAGTTGTTTTGAGTATATTTGGTGGGTTCGAAGATGAGTAGTTTAGTTTTGTTTGAGTTGAGTATTAATTGGGCATCGGATAACCAAGTTTCAACAGAGGAAAAGGCTTCCTGTGTGACTTTTTGCAGTTTGGGTAGGGACTGGGCTGAGCAGATGATGGTTGAATCATCTGCGTATTGTATGAGTGTGCCATGTTTGGTGGCAGAGGCTAGATTATTGGTGAAAACAGAGAAGAGTAGGGGTCCAAGGATGGATCCTTGGGGAACCCCTATGGTGACAGGTAGTTGGGGAGATATGTCATTCTGCCATACAATGGATTGTTGGCGGTCAGACAGGTAACTCTGAAACCAGTTGGTGACTGATTGAGAGAAGGATAGGTTATTGAGGACAGAGATAAGTTGTTTGTGCGGGATCATGTCAAATGCTTTAGATAGGTCTAGGAAAGTAGCAAAGGAGAGATAGCCATTGTTTCTATGCTGAAGGATAGCGTTAGTAAAGGAGAGTAAGGCAGTGGTGGTGCTATGGTTTGGTTGGAAACCATGCTGAGTATTGGAAAGGACGTTGTTAGTAAGGAGGTAGTCTGAGACCTGAGAGTGTATGCATCTCTCTAGTATTTTGGAGAGTGGAGAGAGAAT
Organism: Protopterus annectens; assembly: GCF_019279795.1. Lineage (NCBI taxonomy): Eukaryota > Metazoa > Chordata > Ceratodontiformes > Protopteridae > Protopterus > Protopterus annectens. The sequence continues at coordinate 1,485,833,841 of NC_056732.1, forward strand.
AGCTATGGGGTGGTAACTGGTTAGTTCTGTGGAGGGTCCACCTTTGTGGAGGGGAATTTTATGTGATACTTTCCACAGTGTGGGAACATAACTTTCTGACAGAGATCGGTTAATCAAGATGGATACTGGGTAGGCCAGAGCATCAGCTGCGATTTGTAGGTATTCACTTGGGAGGTTGTCTGCTGCTAATTTGGTGGGCTTAAGTTTAGTTAAGAGTTTTTTTTTATGTTGGAGGTAGGTACAGGAGAAAAAGAGAAGGCAGTGGGGAGATTACTAGTTGAAGGTGTGGGTTGGAGGGCAGAAGGGTTGTGTTGTTTAGCTAGTGATAGTATGGTTTGTGTGAAGTGTGTGTTGAATGAGATAGCAATATTTTCTGAGGAGTGAGGGATGTTAGGAGGAGGGGTACTGACTTTACCTGGGTGGAGGATGGAGTTTATGGAGGACCAGAATTGTTTGGGGCTTTGTTGTGAGGAGTCTAGGGAAGACTGGTAGTATTGGAATTTGTCCTGTTTTATTAGCTTTTTGACTCTATTGCGTAGTTCTAGGAATTTCTGTCTAGTTGAGGGGGTTTTGGTTTTTCTCCAGTGCTCCCAGGCTTTATCCCTGTTTTTCATTTCTGACTTAGTGGTTTTCTGTAGCCACAGGAAGGGTTGTGCTTTGGTTCTGGAAAGTCTTTTGGGGGCATGGTAATTAAGGATGCTCAGGAAGGTAGTATTAAAACATTCAACTGCATCATCAAGACTGAGGTACTTTAGAGGATGCCAGTTACATTCTTTGAGGGATGAGATGAATGTGAGTGGGTTAAAGTTTATTTTTTATGTATTTGACGGTAGATGACAAATTTAGCTTGGTATAGGTATTTTTTGAGTAGGAAAGTTGGGGAGTGATCACTGAGGCTATCTGATAAGCAGCCAGTTATATATGACTGGGGGTTCTTACTGACTAGTATCCAATCCAGGGTAGTGTGCTTGCTGGAGTTTTTATTTATCCTGGTTGGCGACTGGACTGGTTGGGTGAAGCCATGAAGGTTTACATGATGGGTTGGATGGTTGTCAGAACAGGATTGCCAGTCAATACTGAAATCACCTAAAATGATAGTTTCTTGGGGGAGATGGTGGGTAGACCAGCTGAGGAGGGTTTTCTAGTGGAGGGAGTTTTTGGCCAGGTGGGAAGTAGCATCCAATTATGTTGATGGTTTTGTTTTGGTTTATTTTGAGGTTGGTATATATTATTTCTTCATTGCCTATTTGTGGAGCTGATTATTTTAAGCTCTGGATGTTTAGATGCTGTTTAAATATTATTGCTACACCGCCTCCTTTCTTGTTTAGCCAGTCTTTCTTAGTATGCCGTAACCTGTAGGGAGTATTTGCTCACTGTTAGTGTGAGGTTTTAGCCAGGTTTCTGTCAGGATGACTATATCTGGGAAGTACAAGTCTATGGAGGCATGGAGTTCATGGACTTTGTTGGATATACTTCTAATATTTAGGCTTAGTAGAAGGAAGTCACTTGGCTTTCTACTGGCTGTAATATGGGAGAAGTTGTGGTTTCTAGTCTGATTATGAGGATTGGGGTTGGAAATGGTAAGGCCAGGGTTGGGGTGGATGTCTCCACTTAGGGCTAGTTTTGATATGCATGAGGTTATTAGTTTTCTCAGTTTTTGAATGTGTTTGTTTATAGGGGAAACTTTATGATTGTGCTCTGTGGGTAATAGGTATGGTGGGAGGGTTATTATGTTAAGTTGTAAGGATGCTTTATGTTTGAGTAATATAGTTGGTAGAATATGTGGGGGGGTGCATAGGGATGGTTCTTGAGTTGGTGAGAGGGGAGCTGAGTGAGGGTGAGACACGAGTGGATGTGGTGTGAGTAGTAGTACAGCGGTAGTGGTTGAGTGGGGGAATGATGGAGCTTTGGTAGGATGTAAGATATGCAAGGAGAGTGCATGCAGTGAGCACAGGTAAAGTATGCTTGTACATGTTAGTTGAGGAGGTGTGATAGTAGTGGGAAGATGGAGGAGGTAGTGTTGGGTTAGTGCTGTAGTTGGCTATTGGAAAGATGGGAGGGTTTTGTGAGTGTAATAAAGGTGGGACCACTGGGGGTGGGAGGTAATAGGGGGCAGGGTGGGGAGCGAAGTGGGTAGAGACCCTGTTAGTTGCTCTTATGAGGGGTCTGGAAACAATCAGGTAACAGAGTTAACTGATAAATGAACATATGATAGTGACAAGGGTGGTTGTAGTTTTAAAAATGGTGCCTGCCACAGGTAATATTTATTAACTTTGGGATTGTCTTAAGGTAATAAACAGGGAAGGGGGCAGGGAGAACAAAGGTGTGAGCAGGCAGTTCTTTGTACTGCTGCTAATGAGCCAAAGCAAAGACAAATTTGTGTTTAAGAAACAATCACAATTGACCAATGACTGCTCTGAAACTGTAAGTCATTTCTTAACCATTTCTCAGGTGGAAAACAGGATAACCTTGTATCAGTAGGCTACTGTGGTTTCAGTTTAAATTAACAAACACGCAGTATTGATAAGTTATGGATACTATTTGCTAACAGAAGGGGATAAGGGAGAAAGTGGAAGATGAGTGTTTGTGTGTGTGTGTGTGTGTGTGTGTGTGTGTGTGTGTGTGTGTGTGTGTGTGTGTGTGTGTGTGTGTGTGTGTGAGGGGGGGGGGCTGCTTACAAGCCAAAGCAGAGTGTTCTCCAGGGGAAAATGAATATTGGCTCAAACAGGTAGACACATACTCAAAGTTAACTTTAGATGTTTGCAGACAGTTCAGACCCGGACTGCGCTTTTCTTATAAGAATGATAAAGGTGGTACCGCAGTTGAATACTTAAGAGTGGTGTTAGGTCTAGAACAGAAGAGTACAGAGAGGAGTAAGCACTTTTGAGATGGTAAAGATATATTATAAAGATTATAAAAAACAAACTGAACAAATAGCTACTGCATGCAGGAACATATGTCTTGAACCAACTACTAGTATATGCAGATACTGAGCCAAATGGAAAAACATCTGTTAGAAGAAACCTCCGATGTTATTGCATTTCTTTTTATTTTAATCTGAGGCAGTTGAATTCATCCATATTGGTTGCTTGTAGCTTCATATGACTATATTACAGCTTGCAGCCTAATTCCACCATGCCAGAGTTTGCTTCCTGCAGAATACTGCTAACAGATACATTTGCTTCTCCTTATTTGTTTTCTTAATCTGAAATAAAAAGAAACAACTTTCATTTTTTTCTACAGTCACCATCCAGTGATCCTAATGCTAAAGTACCACATTGTCTTCTACAGTCACCATCAAAAGGTCCTAGTTCTAAATTATCTAGATTTATTTATTTTTATTTATTTATTTACTGACATTTGGTCACTGGGAAAGTCTGGCTGGCTCAGGAACCCATTTTCAGCAGAGGCCTGGGTAGAAGAGCTCCAAACAAATACAGACATTTAATAAATTCACAGATAATTTTACAATTTAAAAATCTGTAGAATTTGTAGACGTTATACATTTATATCTTATGGCTGGATGACATTTTACAGTAGTTCCTCAGATCAGTCTAAATTCTAGGTTAGAATTATACCTGATTAGAAGAACAGATCAAATCATGCACAAGTATAATGTACAGTTCTTTTTGATTTGTATATAAGTTTAAAGAATAATAGTATATTAGCTAAGGATAGTAGTATATGGAAGGATTATAGAAAGAAATGCCCTATGGGTTAAGATGGTTGGCATGACAGATAATATATAAGGTACAGGAGTATAGTATAGTGATAGATTTACTAAAGAGAAGCAGGTATAGTTAGTAGTAAGATGTATTGAAAAGGGTCTGGAAAAAAGTAGAGAGGAGGGAGAAGAACAAACACTAGGTAATGGGATAGGGTAAGAAAGTAAGTGATGAGGGGTAAAAGGAGAAGAAGGGGAGCAGAAAGAGGTGGACATGGCAGATAGTTAAGGGATATGAGTTAAGTGTAGTGGTCTTTAGTTAAGGAGCAAGGGCAAATGTGAGTATCGAGAAAGTGATTTTTTTTTTAGTGTAAGTTTGAAAGTCTTAATGGAATCTAAGGCACTGATATCTGGAGAGAGGGCATTCCAAAGTTTTGCAATGCTATAAGAGTAGAGGCTGTGACTGACTCATTTGTTAGGTTTGTATAGATTTAAAAGCTGTTTATTTGTGGAATGGAGAGGTCTGGATGGAGTATTGGACAGTAAGGCATGGTAGCTGTCTGGTTTGTAAATTATTTTGTGTGTAATCGAGAGTTGAACAAAATGAAGGTAATGGGAGAATTCTAGCCAGTTTAATTTGTTAAGAGCATAGCAGTGGTGAGAGTGCTAGCATATATCAATTGTAAGTTTAGTTATTTTGTAGTAGCATGATTGAAGAGTATTCTTTAGGGACATATGGAGGTTGATGAAAATGGGGCCCCATACAGGAGGGAGATCAGCAACAGGGTATTGGCAAGTGTTTTTTTTTTTTTTGATAGGTTTATCCATGAAGTGTTTGTGTCTATAAAGTTTTCCTAGTTTGAAATGTGATTTTTTAATAGTGTTAAGTATATGTTGTTCAAAAGTGAGTTTATCTTCTATACTGACTCCCAGTAACTTTGCATAAATTACAGTTTCAATCGCATTATTATTTTGTGAGTATATTTTGAAGCCAGGTAAAAGTGGTTTTGGTGTGAACAATAAAAGGTTGGTTTTATTGGGATTAAGTAGCAATTTTGCTTCATTCAGCCAAGTTTCAATAAAGGTGAAGGCATCTTGTGTCATCCTTAGGAGATGTTGAAAGTTATTGGAGGAGGAGATAATGGTAGAATCACTGGCATATTGAATGAGTGTACTTTGAATGGAGGCAGTGTGAAGGTTATTAATGAAAATATTAAAAAGTAAGGGTCTAAGAATGAATCCTTGTGGAACTACTGTTTTATTAACCTAGTACTGTGACAGAATAGTTTGCCATCTAACACATTATTGTCTATTGGTTAGATAATTAGCAAACCATTTTGGGAAAAGTGAGAGCATCCTAGTGTGGATACTTGTTGTAATAATTTATCATGTGACACTGTATCAAAGGCCTTTGATAGATCTAATAGGATTACTGAAGTTAATTGTCCAGAATCTATGGCTCTGCTCATAGTATCTGTGAAGGATAATAATGCAGTGGTTGTGCTATGTGCTGGTTGAAAACCCTGTTGGATGGGTGCAAGGAGATTGTTATAGTTTCATAGTTTCATAGTTTAGTACAGGCTATCTGCCCTGGGGCATTTATAAGCCTAGCCATAGTGATGTGGCTTTCACCACCCCATGTAATGGTACAAAAATGTACAGAATAGATTTAGAATACTGTGCCTCTGTCTAGTAGTGACACAGTGAAGACCCCCTTACATAATAGAATTAGTTTACTGTGCCTCTGTCTAGTAGTGACACAGAGATGACCCCCAGGGTAAACCTACGATCTCCCATCCACTCATCAAGATTTCTCTTGAAGAGAGTTAGTGAGGGGCTCTGCCTAACATGAACTGGGATTCTGTTCCAGAGTATGGGAAGCCTCTGAGTTATGAATCTGTCCCTCCAGCGTGTCCTATTCATATTTGTGCTGAGGTTTAAATCTTTAGCTCTCGTGGTTCTGATGGATTTGGATTTTTTGAGGTGGAGCATGTCCATCAATTCCTGATTGGACATGGCCTTGTACATCAGGCACAGATCACCTCTGAGTAGGCGGTATGCTACTGAATAGAGCTGGAGTTTCTTTAGTCTGGCAGCATATGACATATGTTGGAGACCCTTGATCCTCTTGGTGAGGTACTTTTGGGGTCTCTCCAGCTGTTGCAAGTGCCGGGTGAGGTACATACCAAATGGGGCATTGTACTCAATCATAGGCCTGATAAGGGAGGAGTACAGGGGTACAATGACCTCCTTTGATCTGGATGTGAATCCCTTCATGATAAGATGGGCAAGGTAGAAAGTCTTTCTAACCACTTTGGCAACGTGGGTGTCAAATGAGAGGTCACTATCGACTTGGGTCCCCAGGTCTCTGATTACTTTTTCCATACTCAGTGGGTTACTGTCTATGTGATAATGTGTGGGTACTTTGTTTTTCCCAAAGGGGATGACTATACATTTTTTGGCATTTAGTTTAAGGCCATGACTGCGGCACCAGTTGTCCGTTTCAGTGAGGCCTTTCTGTAGGATGTATGTGTCAGCTGGTGTATCGACTATGGCGCCTAGTTTGCAGTCATCTGTGAACTTTGTCAGCCACAACCCTCCCATGTTTGCTTTCACATCTGAGAAATAAATGCCGAACAAGAGGGGTCCCAGGACAGAGCCCTGTGGGACACCACTTGTGACTGGCTTTGAGTCTGACATAGCTCCAGCGATTTTGACTTTATGGGTTCTATCCTTTAGCCAGTTTGCAACCCATCTTATGACATATGGATTTACATTTAAGCTGTTGAGCTTATCTATGATGCCTGAGTGGGGTATTGTGTCAAAAGCTTTAGCCAAGTCCAGGTAGGCTGTATGGACTGCTTTGCCCTCGTCAATGGCTCTAGTGACTGTTTCAAAAAAGTCAACCAGGTTCAAAAGGCAGGATCTGCCCTTTACAAAGCCGAACTGGGTGGGATCAAGTGTCTGTAGGTCCCCAATGTCTCTGTTTATGAGTTCCATAATGATTCTTTCCATAGCTTTGCAGACCAGGCTGGTTAAGCTTATGGGGCGGTAGTTACCAGGGTCTGTAGAGGTGCCTCCTTTGTGGAGTGGGACCACTGTTCCTGTACGCCAATGTTCAGGTACATATCCTGTAGTAAGGCTAAGGTTAAATAGCATTTTTATATGCGGGTTTAGCTCCTCTTGGAGTTCATGTAGCACGCAACCCGGAATACCGTCAGGTCCCATTGATGCTGTGTTTTTAGCTTTTCTGAGGGCGGTTCTCACCTGGACATCTGAGATGACAGGGAGGTTACATTCAACTGGGATAAGTATTTCCTCTTTTGGGGGTGAGGGAGGGGAGAAATTTGCACTGAACCTGTCTGCCAGAATGTTGGCAATATCTGTGGGTTCAGTGTATTTTTTGTCATTATGATCTAACTCTGAGCATATCTGAGGGTTTCCACCCAGGTTTCTAACATAGCAGAAGAAGGTCTTGTGGTTATCTTTAGTGTCCATAGCGATTTTTCTCTCAAAGTTGGCCTTGGATGTTTTTATGAGAGAACGTAGCTTTCTACTAGTGCTGATCAGAGATGCCTTCTCTTTATGGGATTTTGCTCTGACGTGCAGTAGCTTCCTTCTTTTGTTATACAATTTGTTTATGGCTGGGGTCCACCAGACAGGACGCCTGCCCTTGGTGGAGAGGGTCTTGGTTTTGTTTGGGATTGCATGATCCATGCATTCTTGGAGATGTCCGTAGAAAGCATTTGTGAAGGATTCAGCATTGTGGGATGTGGTTTCAACTGGCCCAGTGGGCTTAAAGGATACCATCTCAGTCTTAAGAAGTGTAAAATCGGCTTTTGAGAAGTTTTTCACTGTAGTCTTTTGTGTTGGGGGTGGAGGTGGGATATGTATATCCAGGGTGATTAGTTTGTGGTCAGATCTCACTAGTGAGGGTATACTTCGGTGTGGAGCACTTTGTCCCCATGTTTGTGATGATCAGGTCTAGTATATTATCTCCCTTGTGGGAGAGGTGACTAGCTGTTCCATTGCATTTGAATTTATGAATTCCAGGAACCTTTGGGCTAGGGTGTTAGGGCTAGAATAATGCACCCAGTCTATGTTAGGGTAGTTGAAGTCTCCCAATATGATGGTGTTTGGTGAGACATTCATATCCTCCAATGTCTTCAGGAAAGCTGAATGGGGTTCCTGAGATTGGGAGGGTGGTCTGTAACATGCTACCAGTTGTATAGCAGTTTTGCCTACGGTTAGTTGCACCTGGATGGTCTCTGATGCTTCATGTGTTGCCACTAACCTGGAGGTGTGGGTGTCCTTGATGAATATGGACACTCCCCCTCCCTTTTTGGTTTGGCCCGAGTTTTGGGGCCGAAAAACATGATACGAGGTATAGCCTGGTAGTGCTGGGGTGCTCTCAAGAGCCTTGAACCAGGTTTCAGTGACTGCACAGACATCGATGTTATCCATACTGAGGAGTGCTTCGAGAGCCTGCATCTTGAGATTTAGACGTCTGGTGTTGAGCAGCATTACCCTTAATTTTTTTCCATTTTTGTTTTCTAAGGAGGTGGGTTTGTCTTTTGAGCCTTGCCTAAAAAAGGCACTATGGGGGTGGCAAGAGTCTTAGCCAATATCCGGAAGCCCTGTGGTGACAAGATGCAAGCCATCCCTTGCGAAGCAGCGTGGCTTGTCCAGCATGTCATCCCAAGCAGGCAGACATTGGATCCCCCTAGAATGACACCAGTAATTGAGCCAATTATTAAAGCTGATCATCTTGTCTTTGTATTGTGGCATCATTCTTGGTGAGGGCAAGATGCTGCTCAGGGTCAGGGTCATACCAGCCTGGGCTACATAATCAGAGAGCTCCTCTATGTCTCTTTTCATGTAGTCCAGGGAGGTACATCTCAGGTCATTCACGCCGGCATGGACAATGACAGAGTCATATTTGTACTTGCTTTGGAGTGACCTGAGTGCGTGTGTTATGTGGTGGATCCTAGCTCCTGATAGGCAGCTCACCGTTACCTGTTATGAGAAAGATGCTACAGTAGTTGTGTGTGTATGCATTTCACAAGCACTTTGGATAAAGGGGAGACAATAGAGATGGGCCGGCAATTTGTTAATTCATTGTTTTTTCCACCTTTGTGTAAGGGGATTATGATACATTTTTTCCAAAGGTTAGGAACTTCAAACTCTGTGATGGATTGATTTATCAGGATGTTAACAGGGTAGGCTATAGATTCAGCAGCAAGTTTTAGATATTGAGATAGAAGATTTATCAGTGGAGAGGGAACAAGGTTTAAGTTTAAGAAGAAGCTTATATATTATTGAGGTAGGAACAGGCTCTAGACATAAAATAGGAGATTTAGTGCTAGATGTAAACGTACTCCGGAAAGGGGAGGTAGAAGTGGTGGTGTAGTTATTGGGTAATGGAATAATATGATTTTTCTGTAGGGTTGGACTATGTATTAGGTGTAGAATTGTTTACCATTTTAAGTATACTATCAATAAAATAGGAATTGAACATGTCAGCCATTAGGGATGGATCTTTATCTGGACCTGTTGAAGGGTTTTGTGTGTACCCAGGAGTGAGGAGTGCTGAGATAGTTTTACAAAATTTGGAGGTTATTGAATTGGCTGGATATTTGTTGAGAGAAGTAATTTTGTCAGCAATGACTAGTTTTTTGCTTTATTCCATAGCTGTTTATACAGAAGTAAATTGTTGTCATTTTTGTTCTTATGCCATTCTTTCCAGGCTTGGTCTGTAGTTAGTAATATTTGTTTTGTGGCTTTAGTTAGCGAGGGTGCACGGTTTTCTTTTGTCATTTTGGTTCGGAGAGGAGCTGAGCTATTAAGGGTATCTAAAAAGGTTTTGTTGAAATGGCTGATGATCTCATTTAGTGGTAAAGTTTTTAATAAAGACCAGTTTATGGTTTTTAAGATGTTATTAAATAGTGGCTGATTGAATTTGGTTGCATTTATTGAAGTTTTATATGTATGTGATTTAGGCACTTGAGAGGAAGTCCTATAGGTATATGCTGGTAAGTGGTCACATAGGATATTTGGGAGTGTGCTGGAACTGGAATATTTTTGGGGGTCTGGTACCAGGATCCAGTCTAAGGTTGCACCAGGGTGCTTATTATTTTATATTCTGCTAGGAGTGGTGATAAGTTGTGTAAAGCCGTGAAGTTTTATGATATTTATTGGTGAGTCATTAATCAAGTTTTGGCAATTGATATCACCTATAATAATAGCTTCAGCGGTTGTATTATCAGTAGTCCAGGAAAGATAGTCTTCTAGTATAGGGATATTTTGGCCAGGGGGTATATAAACTACTGCAATGCATATTTGTTCCTAAATGATAAAAAAAAGAAAAAAAAAAGTTTAATCTACCAAATTACTTTTATTTAGTATTGCCTATCTAGTACATGTTTTATTATTGTGTCTACCTCTCTGTACTTATTTAGTATTCATTACTTATTTAATGTGTGCCTTAATACTTGCTATTGACTTGTTCATGTATAATGTCGTAACTTTCATGTATCATTTGGATCTTTTCTCCCCTGGCTTCCGCTAAAAATGGGTCCCTGACCTAGTCAGACTTTTCCTGGTAAACAAATGTTAAATAAAACAAATAAACAAATAAATACATATTATTTACTTGTAATGCTGCCATGAGTATTTTTGTATTACTAAAGGATGGAACAGGTTTGGAGAGTGGTGATATGGTGAAAGGTATTATGATAGATTAATGCTACATTGCCTGCTTGTTTATGGGTTTTGTCATTTCTTAGAATGTTATCTCCTGGAGGGACTATTTCTGTATCTTGAATGTATGCTTTCAGCCAGGTCTCAGTAACTGCTGCAATACCTGGGGAGTAATGTGGAAACCATGAGTGAAATTCAGTAATTTTATTGCATATACTAGATATGTTTAATGTTATTAGTATCAAATGTTTAGAGAATGGTGACTGAGGAGAGGTTGGGGACTGTGTAGGTCCAGGGTTAGGGTGAATATCTCCACATTGGGAAAGTATGCGAAGGTGGTTTATGAAATGACAGAGAAGGGTAGATTTAGCAGTATGCTTAGAGACTATGTAGGGTATTCATTTGTCTTTAATAGTAGAGGAAAGGAATTGGAGTTTAGTAAAGTGAATGCGGTTATATTCATTTAGGCTGGCAGATATATTAGAGAAGCTATCTGTGTGTATATCAAAAGGTGAGGTGGCTTGTATTAGTAGGCTTAGTGAGGTAATTAGGGATATTGTGAAAATAGTAGAATGGGAGGGAGATGGCATATTGTTATGAGACAGGGAAAAGAGAGTAGGTGTGGAAGAAGAAAGAGGAAAAAAGAAAGAGAGAAAGTCACAAGTTAATTATAGTATGGGTTAAAATAGAAAGTAAACTGGGAGATGAGGTTTATATTGTTAGGAGAGTCAATTAGAGGAAATGGAGTAATTGTAATGTAATGAGTACAATGTGCAACATCAGTTATTTCTCAGACTTAAATATATGTCTTTATTCACATGAAGCTGAACATAGTTATGTTGAGCATTTCTATTGATATTTTAACCAATGTACTATGAAACCACACTTGCGGTATTCTTGCCACTAAATGCATCTATCTGTTGTGAGCACAATTGATATGATAAATATTTTAATTAATGGCCATAACATGTACATTTTAACATTTTATGTAAGTTGGCTAAAATCTGTGGGAGCTCACCTCATGAAATACAAGAAGTTTGTAGTGCTGTTAGGTTTTTGAATGCCATTTTGTACAGTACCCTGGGAAACATGGATTAGCTGGGATTACACAATGATGCTACCATCATTGATCTTTGCCAAAGCTACTAACATGTTGTATTATTATGAATTTGCATTGAACTCTGTTTCATAGATTCATGGACTGTTATTAGGCTAACGACCCTGGGGGCCTTTCTAAGCCTAGACAACTTTTCCTGAAAGAAAAAAATGATGTTCTGTATCTAAATAAGACATTGAGGGCATTTATAAGCTACCTCTGTCCATAAGGGACATGGGTGCCAGTCGTGGTAATAGGTAAACTCAGCTTCACATGGATGGGAAGCCTGTCCCATAGGAGAGGAAATCTCTGGGACACATATCTGTCTCTCCAACATGTTCGGTTTAAGTCTCAGACAAAATTCAGGTCTCTAGACCTTGTACTTCTGGTACTCTTTTAGTTATGAATATGTAGGATATTCATAAATGTGGGGTTTTTGTGTGCCTTGTAAGCCAGGCATAGATCACCCCCTCATCAATCTCTAGGAAAATGAGTAGAGAAAAAGGGCTTTAAGGTGTTCTGCATAAGGCAGGTTTGTTACACCTTGCATTCTATTTGTAAGAAACTTTTGCGGTCACTAGTTGCTGCAAATGCCTGATCAGGTACATACCAAAGGGTGCATTGTACTCTATGATTGGTCTGATAAGGGTGGAGTACAGTGGGGGTAATGACCTCTGTGGACCTAGATCCCATGCCCTTACTTATAAGTTGTGCAACTTAAAAGGATTTCCTCACCACTGTGGACACACGGTTGCTGAAGGTAAGGCTACTGTCTATGTGAGTTCCCAAATCCCTGACCACTGGTTTGACTCTTACGGGTGTATTATCAACATGATATTTAGCTGGGATGGTTGACTTCCAAAAGGGTACAATTATGTATTTCTTAGCATTGAGTTCAAGAACATGGCTTTGCCCTCATTTGTTAGTCAGACACAAACCTTGTGGAATGCTAGTGTCTGTAGGGGAGTCGATGATAACCCCCAGCTTGCAATCATCTGCAAACTTAATCAGCTATAAGCCATCAACATTTGCTTCCGATTCAGAGAAATAGATGCCAAAAAGGAAATGTTCCAGTACCAAGCCCTGGCAGACTCCACTAGTGCCCTGCCTCTTGGTGGAGGTGGATTCACCTATTTGACCTCCTGGGCCCTATCAGTTAGCCAGTTGGCTATCCAGTGGGTGATAAAAGGTTTATACTTAAATTAATGAGCTTATCTATAATGCCTGAGTGGGGTATTGTATCAAAAACATTGGCCAGGTAGAGGTAAGCTGTGTGCACAGTCTTACCTTCATCCAGTGCTTTGGTGACCCTCTCAAAAAAGTCCACCAGACTTAATAGGCATGATTTTCCTTTAACAAAGCCCGAACTGTGATGGGTCCAGCATTTGCAGGTTACCTGTGTCCTCATCTGTCATGTGCATGATGATTCATTCCATAGCCTTGCATATGAGGCTGATAAGACTTATGGACCTGTAGTTACCTAGATCAGTGCTTGGACATCATTTGTGCTGGGGAATGACTTTAGCCATTTTCTATTATTTGGGCAAAAAACTTGACTGAAGGTCCAGTTGAAAAGTAATTCAAGTGGAACAGAGAGGCCACATTTCATACTATTTATTAAACATCCTGGGATGTTATCAGGGCAGTGTGTTTGGACCTGGAAAATGCATTGATGACATGTTCCCTTGTAATGGTTGGGGGATTGTGTTATTTCCTTTGGACTATCAAGACTATGTTACCCCAGATAAGACTCAAACTCACAGTTCTTGGCTTAGGAAAGGAATATCTTTTCCATTAGGCCACTGAAGCCTGACAATACTCAGGGTGCAATAACTCTGCTAATATCAAACATTTTGAGTTGAAATATATAACACGGTTATTCCCCCACTATTTCATGAAAGCAAAACCTGACACTTTTCATATGTAGAAATTATTTTTATCAAAACAGAATGGTGAAATTATTCCATGATGGCAATACTATTTGTCAAAATGATTTTCAGTCAAAAGGCACACCATTTGTTAGTTTGCATTATAAAATAGCTATTCTGAAAATGTGAGATACAAACAATAAAAAATGTCAAAGCTTAGTGCTTAAAATAAGGGTCAGAGTCCAAAACAGATTACAATATTAGCAAGACACAACCCACTGTGTATGAGAGATTTATACATATTGGTGATAAGAAGATGGCTTGCATGATTCCTCCTGCAATGTGTGCAAATAAGGAAGCTTATAAGCCTACCTGAGTGTTCCTTTTACTACACGAGTCCCAAATAATTAAAATAATTTATGATCTGAAGTCTGGGACAAGTATACACTAGCACAGTATGCCAGAACAAGCAGTTTTCCCCTGAAGACCTCCCCCATTATGGCCACCTTCCTGTCATCACAATGTTAAATGCAATGCAATAGAGCGACAGACAAACCTGAGAAGGATGAGTTAAAATTCACACATTATCTGTTCTTTTTATGGAACATTTTCTGTATATATTTACTAGCCTGCAATGCTTGTGTCAAGTGATATTACACATATTTTAAAATAGTGTGTGCCTTATTTTGGCTACCCTGTCTATTGTGGTACAATTGTCAGGCCCACAGCTGACATAAGAGATTGTAGCAGATAGGTTGGTAACTGGTGGAATATTCTCCTCCCAAGTCACAGTACATGCCACCTGTGTCGTATATGTCTTTCCCAAGGAAGAACTAAGTGGCAGTGTACACATCACTGTACCCAGTGATAGCTGGCATTACAATATATTAGGGAAGGGCTATCCTAAACTGTTATGCTCCCATGGACATAATATGCATAATCAAAGATGCTGGGGTAATGTGCTCCACCAATGAATGGCCTTAAAATGAGTTTTACTTTCAACATAGATGTCCATTGATTCATGGAGTTTGCAAGGCAAAGTCAGACCATGGGCCATAATCACCTTGCTAGAAGTAACCTTGATAGAGTACCTTCTGCCTTCAGGAGGGCAAATCAAGCAAGGTCTAGGATAATTTTTATGGATGTCCATCCAGTCATCAAGGTTTGCTTTAAAGGAAGTTTGGGTATCAATTTGTTTTATATATAATGGAAGAATATTCTAAACATGAGGAAAACTTTGAGTAGTGAATCTGTCTGTCACACACATCTCACTCTTTTGCTGATAGAGATTCATGTCTTCAATTCAAGGTTTTGTGGAGCCATTTGTTTTGCTGAAGTATAGAAGATCAAGAAGGGTTGGGTCCTTAAAAGCACCGAGTGCTAAACACAAATCCCCATGCAGACGCCTATATAAGGTAGAAATTAAAAATTTACTTAGAAACTGAGGATCTTTGCTCCCATGATATTTTTTTAGTTTGGAACCTCTGGGGTGTTGTAGCTGTGCAAATGTGTTTGGACAGACACATACTAAAAGGTACATTATATATATATATATATATATATATATATATATATATATATATATATAGCTGGTCTGATGGTCTGATCAGGGCAGAGCAGAGAGGAATAATGGCTGCATTTGACTTGGGTGAGTTACATTTGACCATTAAATGGACAATAGAGAAGGATTTCTAAAGTACTACTGTTATGTGGTGGTCAAAGTATGAGGAGTTTTCTATGACGGTGTCAAAATCTCTGGCAACAATGTCAGTTGGAAGTTGGGTAATATCTGCACTGTAAGCTGCTGTTAAGGTTTGTTTTCCAAAGTTGGCAATTTTGTACTTCTTTGCATTTAATTTAAACCATTCCTAATACAACACTGATCTGCATGGTTCAGCCTTTGCTGTAGTAGCATAGTTATCAGATATTGAGAGAAAAGTAACACCCAGATTGCAATTAATGGCAAATTTAGTTAACTATATCTCTGAGTGGTAGCACAATGGCACAGCGGATAGCATTGTCACCTCACAGCAAGAGGCTCCTTGGTTTGATTCACAGCTGACATGCCTTCTGTGTGGAGTCTGCATGTCCTCCCTGCGGTCATGTGGGTTTCCTCTGGGTGCTCTGGTTTCCTCCCACAGTTCAAAGACATGCAGTAGGTGGGTTAGTCACTCTAAAATGGTTGTGAGTGTGTGGTATGAAAGAATTACTGTGGCAGGGCTAACCACCCAGTGGTATAAACCTTGGCTCTGGTTGATTGTCACTGGTGAAGTGACACCCTGACCCCATGTGCAAAAAATGCAAAAAGGGGTGATGGATGGATGTCTAAGTGAGTGGACTGCAGATATGCCACATGCCAAAAAGAACAAATCCCAGTACTGACCCCTGAAGAATGCCACTACTTACATTTTTACATCAGTTGGTGGCACCTACTATTTTAACTGAGTTTTATTTGTTAACCAGGTTGCTATCCATTTTACTTCAAATGAGTCTACATTTAGGCATTTAGGCTTATTTACAATTCCAGGGTGAACTAGTGTCAAAGGCCTTGTCCAGATCCTGTATGCTGTATAAACTGTATACTGCCCATCTACAGCTTCAGTGACTCTCTCAGAGAAGTTTATTAAATTAAGCAGACTTGATCAACCTTTGACATATTTGTGCTATTTTAGACAAATCACATATGTTTTTATATTAGTGATAATGAAATCTAGTATAAAACATTCTATAGCTTTGTAAATTAAGCATGGTAGGTTGATGGGTCTGCAGCTCCAAAGATCTGTGATAGGGTTCTCTTTATGAGGGGGCATGATAATAGCTTTTTCCCATACTTTATCAACATACTTTGTAGCTATGCCTACATTGAACAGTTTTAGGAGCAGTTCAGTGACAGTATGTTTGGTTCTCTTAATTAAGCAACCAGGTATTTTTTCAGGGCCAATAGAGGTGGTATATTTAGCTTTACAGAGTATAGTTAAGATGTGTTCAGTACTGATCATGATGGAATGAGGGACTTGGGGAATTTATGGCACTTCAATGTCTTTCTTCGGAGAAGTTGTTTCTAAATGCTTTTACATTTTGTAGGCATATTAGCAATATCTATCAGACTGGCATGAATAATATCATTATGCATTAATTGACAACAAGGCTGCAGGTTATTTCTTTTTTAAAACATAAAAAATGTATTTTATTTGAACCATACCTTACAAACTATGTGCAGTCGGCATGCATGATGCACACATATCACCTGGAGGTTGTCCTGTTATAGGGCATAACTACCTAGTCCATCATCATAGCTTCATAGGTAAGTACTAGGCTAGCTGACCTTGTGGGCCATTTTAAGCCTAGCTATTTTTCCTTTGAAAGGTGATAATCAAACGCTGTACTTTGTGACTGTGAGGTAAACACCTAAACCATTATACATTTATACATAATAGATACAACCCAATACCAGCCGTTACATTGTAGCACTGCATAGCAATTATAACTAAGTAATCATACATACAAATCTTGAATGCCTAGGGATCGTAACTTTGGAATGGTTTTGATGTAACTTAATAGTTTATGCCCCTTTAGGTTTCCTAAGAATATCCATTTAGCTATGGAAATAATATTTTCTATTGACCACACATTAGCATTTTTCCCATGAAACTTACTTTATTGCTGTTCTAAAATCTTTTCCTCTGCCATCCTAATTTCATCCATTAAGTCTATCTCCTCACCAAGGCTAGGTTCCCTGTTTGATCTCCAATTTCTTATAATCATTTTTTCTTGGTAACTATTAATACCAAGGACACCAGGGTCTCTCACATAATTGTTAACTGGGCACTCATCTACCCAACTCAGTAAGAAACTGATCTTTGATCTTCCAGTCTGTCATTGTACTTGCCTATCAGCCCTTGCATGTCCAGTTTAAAACATATTAGTTTGTCACACTTCCAAAATATGTCTTTAATCTCCTTTAATATTAAATTCACACCTCCAATAGCGCTCACTCATGCCTTGGGTATATTTTATGTAATGTTATAGGTGCACTTCCATGTAAACATTCCAAATGTTCTGTTCTGTAGTCAATCTTGGAATCTGGCAGATCTCCCTTAATTTATCTTTAATGTTTCCCTCTCCTAGATTATCCCA
The DNA here is from genome assembly GCF_019279795.1 of Protopterus annectens. Classification (NCBI taxonomy): domain Eukaryota; kingdom Metazoa; phylum Chordata; order Ceratodontiformes; family Protopteridae; genus Protopterus; species Protopterus annectens. Next base: position 1,485,851,305 of record NC_056732.1, read on the forward strand.
CCATTCTCCCATCTGACTTGGTCTTCTGGACCATCTATCTTTTATTTGTGCTATGTATGCATGTTCTACTCTAATCTTTTTTTTCTTGGCATGTTGTAATCAAGCTTCTGTCAGTAGTGTTATAAAGTCAGGCCTCTTTTTGTTCATGCAAATGATGTCTACATCATAATTTACTCCACAAACCTCATCCTGATCTAGTACCCTGCCTCCTTCTCATATATGCTCTGAAATTCTGAAATGTAAACCTTTATGTTAACTTTCTGCCAATCATTTATTACTCCAGCATTACATATTGCCTGGCTCCTATGAAGTCATATGATCTGTAAGTCATACTTCCATTCCCTATATTCCTTTGTTCTTAATAAACTAATCATGCTGTCAGAAACATCTTCTACTGTTTAATGCAGTGGGTCATCAACTGCTGCTATTGACCAAATATTTCATTTATTTACTATACTGAGTTTCAAAATAATTCTCATTGTCATCAATTTTGATCTAGCCTGATAGGATGGATGCTAAGATAATGCTCTCCTCATGAAAGAAGTGTATGTGGAAAAGGCAAACGGCAAGGGTGCTCATCGTCTCTTTTGCTTTTTGCGTTATATTTAGAACCTCTAGAGCAGAAGGTTAGAGAGTCAGTAATAAGAGGATGGAGGCAGATATGGACAGGAAGATAAGACAACTTTATTTGTTGATGATGTAATGCCATATTGCACTGCTCCAGACACAGACTTGACAGAAATATTTACGATTCTTGAGTAATTTGTGGGGATATATAGTTATTAAGTTAATGTAGACAAAACAAAAGCAGTATCTATCAATTATAAACCCACATTTGCCCAGGTCCAGGCATTCCCTTTTTACATGCGCACGTTGAAATATTTAGGAATTTGGTTGACAAGGGATCCAGATGAATCTCTAGAATAAGCTTGGGAAAAGATAAAAGTAAACACTAGAGGATACCTCTCACCCTCTTAGAGCAAGAAATCTGGACAATACATAAATAATGGGAGGGGGCAAAGGCCCAAAAATATGGACAGATTTTAAATATTGCTCTTACAAACTTAGAAATTTAATAGAATAACAAGTTTTGTATTAGCATGAATTTTCTGTGGGGTGTAAAGTTTAAAACTGAAATGTCTGCCATTATTTTCTGACTTCAGCCCTCAATGATTTGCCAGTGCTTTGCCAGAAAAGCACAGTTTTATGGGAAACAGACCAAACATATGAGGCAAAAATCTAGACATTCTGCAAAATTCTGTATAGTTGAGAGGTATGAACTAGAGAAATAATAAAAAGATGAAGAACACTGACAGGTGATATGGATTACAGAAAGATGCAGTTAAAATGTTTATTGTCCTTTAGAAGCTGTATGTTGCACATATATATGACATATATTTGGACTAATAAGCTGGCTCACAGACAGGACCCAGGAAGTAAGTATTACCGGCTAGCTGATAGATGCCACCTCTGCTAAAACACCACTCACCAGTGGGGATCCTTGGGGCTCTGTGCTGGGACTGCCCTTGTTTGGCATCTACTTATCAGAGCTAAAGGCTAATTTCATGGGCCTTTGGCTGACCAAGTCTGTAGATGGCTGCAAATTGGGAGCTATCCCATGACACAAACATCTTACAAGAGAATATAACACAGCCAAATGACTGGTGAAAACTGAATGCCAAGAAATGCATTATAATGCTTTATGGGAAAACTGCCACCCCAGCTAATTACTCCATCAATAAGACACCACTAAGAGTTGACCTGGTAGTCAGGGATCTCATTCTATGTCACCCAACTTATAACAAGAGCATGGCATCCAAGTCCAAGGAAGTCATAGTGCCACTTTATTAGTCCTTTAACAGACCCATCATTGAGTATAATACCCCCTTTGGCGTGTACATGACCGGGCATATGCAATTGTTGGAATACCCACAAAGGTTTCTTACCAGGAGAATCCTGGGTATAAATACATTTTCCTATATGGATTGCCTTAAAGCCCTATCCCTATACTCTGTTTCCTACATGTTACTAAGAGGTGATCTATGCCAGGCATACAAGGCATCCTAGGATCCAGCTTTGAAAGACCTTTTGCACATCCGCAAAATGAATAGCATCAGAACCAGTAAATCCAACTATTTAAATTTTGCTTGTGACATAAATAAGACATGTTGGAGAGGCAGATATATGATTCAGAAGATCTCCATGCTCTGGAACAGGCTCCTCATACATGTGAAGCAGAATCCATCCCTACCCTATTTAAGCTTAACCTTGACGAATGGATGGGAAATCAGAAATTCATCCTGGATCTGGCCCCCATGTGTATGGTAGACAGAGGCAAACAGTAGTACCCAAACTAACATAATTCCCCACATAACCTCTAAAAACTTCCTAACATACCCCCTTCCAATAAACACCTGTGATGCATAGGGACACAACTGGGTTGAATTGCATGGCTAGGCAAAAAAAAGTGTAGGTGGCCACTTGCCTCGTATATACCTATAATAAAAGTCATTGAGTTCAGTGGAAAAAAATGTTCCTCCAAAAATGCAGGAAGGGTTAGTAGTGCCAAACATATATGAATATTTTAGGGCTGCTCAACTAGGACTGATTTATCTCCTCCAGTGAATGTTGTTTCTTTTCTTGTGATATACCTAAAGAAGGATTTATGATTATTCTTGTCTTTGGATACTAATTTTAAGGTAGGTTCTAATTTTATCTTCCACATGGTAACTCTAAGATCTTTGCTTATCTTTTTGATAGAACCTTTAATGTGGTTATATTTTGAAGTGTTATAGAACTCAATTAGTTAATTTTTCATTTATTATAGGGCATATTAAAGTACATTAAAATGTAACTTTACAAGCAAGAACTTAACAATATAAATGACAATTTATAAGGCTGCATTAAGATACATAACATTAGATGTTAGAGCAGAATGCTGTTACATTTCAAACCTTATAACATGACACAGTATAAACACATCTGAAAAGCTATTAGGAGTTGCTGCAGAAGATGAGATGACAACATAAGGACACATTGATATAGTAACAGAAGTACCCATAATCATCAGTGTAAAAAACATTTAAAAAATTAACAAGCTGACAAAGGTATTAAAAATGTACCTAAAAGTAGAAATAAATGAAAATGTACATCAGTTGGGATGGTACACAGTGTTAATGTTTGAAGGTTAGCATTATAATGCATTAACTAGTGTCATAAAAGCAGTTACACTTAGTGTAGTTGTGTAAATGTTTAGATAATGAAGCCTTGAAGGCTTGTAAAGTTTGTTTGTTTTGAACATTACTTGAAAGGTTGTTCCAGTGCAGGGAAGCATCTTTCAGCAATTGTAGCTGTGGAGCTGTGGTCTAGCTAGACTGAGAGTCATCTTGACTGCTTCTTAATGAGTAGTTTGCTTCTCTATGTAGTAATAACATTTTCAGTGGATAGCAATAACCAAACTGGAACATTTCTAAATAAACATAGCATGGAGAAAGATAGCCCTTTTTGTAATGCGTAGCCAAATGTCTTGTTTTAAGAGATGACAGTGATGCATATATTTCTAGAGGTAGAGCAGCTCAGAAACTTTTGCTTTCAGTGGTTCATAATTTGTGTACTGTACCCTAAATAAATGCAGGGGAAAGAGAGTCCATACTCTAGTTTTAATAATAGTGTATATTTTTGGCTATGGCTATGAGTACAGTAAGAGGTAGAAGGCAGGAGGTAGGAGATTCAGTTGCAGAGTTTTATTTGTCTTAGTACCTTTGTGGTAAAAGTTTTAGCATGTAGGATGGTGTTGAGTGGAGGTTCTAGCCTGAGGCTCAGATACTTTCGCTATGCTATATTTCCTACTGACTGGGACCACTTCACTTAGGCTGTTTGTTAGATGGGAGTAAAATCATTAGCCTTACTGAAAAATAGGATCTACCTTGGTGCTGAAAAATCTTGATAGCTGAATTTCTGAGAGATTGTTAAATATATTTAATAGTTTATCTTTTTAAACACCTTAAATTAAGAGACATTCATTGTGGTGGAGATGAAGATTACTGCAGGTAGTTGCTACATTAGTTAGGATGAGGTCAAGAAGATTTTGATCGTTAGTGGGTTGATTATCTATAAAGAGTTTTCGTGTTTCCATAACTTTTAGATAGCATTATCCTAATGTCATCCATATTGTCCTATATTTTTTTAAATATAATATTTGTAATTGTCAGGTACTTGCTGAATTGCCACCTGCTGTAAGGTCCATTTTCAACTTTTTCCTCCAGATAGGTGATTCCTTAAATAGATGAAATTTATTTTATTTGAATTTGTTAACAAAGTGAGTGAACTGCTATGAAGACCCTTTTCAGCCATGATCTGAACCAGAAGTAACACAGGCAAACAAATGAATAGCATAAATGAAAATGCTGATATAAAATGAAGATTTCTAACAATCAGGTATAAGGCAGCTTTTAGGATATATGAGTGTATACTGGTGAGGTACTCAAGCCTATGGTAGACACATCAATTGAATAATACACTGGTTTGAAAGCACATAGAAATATTTCTGTAAAAACATATATTTGCTATTTCCCCCAATCCTTACAATGTTCATATTTTAGAATATGGCTATTAACAAGTCAGCTGCTATAGCTTCATACTTGTACAGTATACCACAAATGATCACAGGCCTGTTCCTGTAATTTGCTTCTTTGTTTGCCTATCAGCTTATACTGCACTCTCATGGTGACAATACTGCTATGTAAAAGACTGCTTGTGTTATAGTCCACCATATACGTTGTTGGTAACAGCAGTCTGCAGCAGATACCTAAAGGAATGAACAGTTTGATTCCACGATGGCATCCATGTTCCTGGTGATAAGGCAGATGTCCTTGTACTGTACTGATCATCCTTGCTCCGACTGCCTTTGTATAGTAAGACTAGATAATGTGGTACATTAGCAATAAGTACAGCAGAAGTGCAACAGAACAGCAAAAGTGCAACAGAGGTGTGTGGAGAAAGATTTGTGGAGGTAGCTCCATGTTTGAATCCAAAGCCCCTGCCTGTTTTGAGCAAGATTCTACACGCCTGTGTAAATCCATTAGAACGGTGATGTCATCTCAGTGGACAAGCTCAGCATTGCTAGTCCAACTCTTCTGGAATCCAGTACTCCAAATCACAATACAAAATTCAGTATTTAGAGTAGTAACTTACAGTTTCTTCTTCTCACTTCAGGAATCTCAGAAGTTTCATTTTTTTTACATATAAGATTCATAGATTCATAGATTCTTACTAAGCTAGTTGCCCTTGCGAGCCATTTTAAGCTTAGCCAATTATCCCTTGTGAGACTAAAACCCTGCACCTTGTGTTTGTAAGGCAAACACCTTAACCATTAGGCCACCCTCCCAACCCCCTACATTGATTTATTTTTATGTGAGTAGCAACACATACAAAGCTGTCATAAGCTTGGTTAATGACTGAGAAAAAGAACATAGGTATGTCACAGATGTTTATGCAGAATATTGGAAATTAGCAATTAGGTGTCACCTCCTAAAAGGATCATATTTCTCAATTTGCAGACATTGAAAATAAAGGCCCTTTTAAGGCAATTATATCCAGCCCAAAAATATGGATATCTAATTAGCAAAATTTGAATAACAAATAACACATAACTATTTCTGCTCCTAGAAAGAATATGGGATACTACTCAGAAACATATTTAAAGAACAGAGACAAAAATATGGAACATATAAGCACATTATCAATGAGGCAATGTAAAATCTGTAGGCTTTAATGAATTATATTGTAAAATTCTACCACACAAGGGAGATAAGATGTGTACTCTCCTTAGGTTGTTGGTGCTACTAGTCTGCTGATCATGAGTATGCTATTCAGTCTACATGACAGATTCAAAAATCATGTGTGACGAAGACTGTTTCAAAACATTGTATGACTGGGTAAAGTATGCCTGAAAATAGGGAGATACATCCAAACATAGCTGCAACAAGGGGTGTGGCCAAGATGGCATACTGCTAACAGCACAAAGTCTTAGCTCTGCTTTATTTTCTTTTTTCTGACAGGATTTCATTAGGTTTACCTTTAAAACGGCAAATCACAGTGGTCCGAGTGCTCATATGAGCGACTCAAAACCACAAAACTGAAAATGTCGACAGACCTTTATGTTCGAAAAACAGCAAATCGAACAGCAGATTTGCTGTTTTTCTAACATGAATGTTGAAGAAAAAAAAAAACAAAGTGTAAAGCAGGGGGGCAAGCCATCCTGCACCCCCCACACACCCCTACTTTATTATTCTAACTCCGAGATCACACTACAGTGGGGGAATTAACCATTTCCCAATCCCCACTATAGTGCAATCTGCCCCAAAATGTCGAATGTGCAATGAGCGAATCTCACTGTGCATTCGCCCATTGCACATTCGAACCTTTTTCCGTTCGGTGTTTGCAAACCTTGCAGACTGCCTTTCGGAAATGTTCTGTTCTCCCTTCTGCAATACGCAGTTTTAAAGGTAAACCTTTCATTATTCAAACCTAACCAAAATTTATTTTCTTATACGTTTTGATTCTTTTAAACAAACTTGGACAACTATTTGAAAAATAAATCAAGTTTTTTTTGTTTTGTTTTTTCTTTGATTTTTTTCCTGTCATAAGTTTTGTTGAGTGTTGTGACAGAATGAGCCACTCAAAATTGAACTCTCAAGATAACTAAAAGTGAAAAAGGAACTATAGTCTATAATAGGCAATATCCATGAGCTTTCTGTTAAATTTTATAAACTTGAGATCAAAATGGACAATATAAAAGAAATGTTAAAAGAGATCATAAAGCAACAATCTGTTCGGATCTCAGCAATAGAAGACAGACACATTAAATGACCTGGATAGCAGAATTACAGAGAGTGAGAATCGCACAGAATTCCTGTTAAAACACAATAGTTTGATTATGGAAAAACTAGAGGACCTAGAAAGTAGATCAAGAAGAAATAATATTAGGATATATGGAATACCAGAAAAGGAAGAATATGTTAAATCTACCAGAATTTCTCTCTTTTGATATAGAGAGAGCCCACAGATCTCTTTCGATTTCTTCTTTGAAGAAAAATCCTCCGATCCCCAGATCTATTATTGTAAAATTTATCTCCAGCCAAGACAGGGACCAGGTTCTGAACAGTGCTTGGGCTAATTCTTCAATAAAGATAAATAACACCCTCCCTATTGTTGTCTTGTTCTTAAACGTGGTGGCTTTGCTAATGCCCGCCCCTACTGTAAATCTGGTTGACACTCCTCCTAGTTCAGTCTCATTAGCTCATTTTACTTAATACAGAAAGAACATTTGGGAAGGCCAACCCCCTAAGTTTCTCAATCTTGAATTATCTTCTGTTCCTCCTTTCTCCCTTTCCACTATAAAAAGAAAAAAAAAGCTTTATTCAGCTGCTTTTATAGTATTTGTGTTTTCTCCTTCTACTCTATTACTTCGTCTTGCTTTTCTGGCTACTTGTTCTCTGAAGTGTTCAGTTGCATCTTTTCTGCTGCATTTATTGCTGATTGTTTTTAGCCTGTTTAAACTGTAAGTGTTATTCTAAGCCTTTTAGTTTTGGTTTAAGCACTTGTGCTTTAGAACTACACCATAGCTCTCCCTGGCCACTCTCCCTCGGATTCTGACAAATATGGATGGACAATTTCCTACGGTTTCTACTGCCAGCCTGGTTGATATAGGCATCCTGAGACAGTGTAGCAACTGCCTCACATACATGGACAACCATCTACTATTACCACTGAGGAACACAATTTGTGAGAGGTGCAATTACATTAAGAACCTAGAATCTGTGCTCTCTCCCTCATAAGCCAGTATATTTGGTGCTTAGAAGGTTATCAACACAATGACTAAGCACCCACCTATGTGGAGGTTCTCAACAAAAACATACCCAAACAAAGGAAACCTCAGAGGCAAAAACACATGTGAACTCCACAACTGTCCACACCACATACCACGTATAGTCTACACACCTGTGTCTCGCAACCACAAAGGCCTAACCATAAACCCAAAACAGTGGTCATAGGAGACTCCATTGTCAGACACACAGAAAGTCACAGTTAGTTGTCTGTCAGGTGCCAGAATCCACCATATCACACAGGCACACAAGTCTCTCAACAACAGGTACTGTTATGACTCTGTCATAGTCCATGTTGGGGTAAGCGACTTGAGAAGTACCTCCCTGGACTATATGAAGAGAGACATCATTGAGCTCACTGAATATGTGCCACAGGCAGATATGTTCCTAGCCTTAAGCAGCATTCTACCATCACCCAGAATGATGCCTCAATACAAACAGAAAATGACTGACTTTAACAATTGGCTTAGTTTCTGGTGTCATTACAGGGGGATCCAGTACCTGACAGCCTGGGAAGATATGATCGATAGACCATGTTGCTTTGCTAGAGATGGCATGCATCTGTTTTACTTGGGCTTCTGGCTTCTGACCTTGGCTCTCCCATAGTTTCTTTTTAGGAAAAGTCCTGAGGTCGATATAACCAACATAAAAATTTTTACAAAATGCAAATTAAAGGTCATCCTGCTAAACGCTGGGAGTCTAAACTTGAAACTGCATTCATTGCAAGGATTCTTAATCCTGGAAGATGCTGACATTTGTGCAGTCACAGAAACCTGGTTCAAAGCTGCAGAGAACACCCCAGCCTTACTGGCTTACTCATCCTATCATATATTTAGACCGAAACTGTGGGTAGTAAAGCCAAAGGAGGTGGAGTTTCAATATATATTAAAGACACACACACCTCCAGGCTGGTCAAACAGTATGATGCACAGGAGACACTCCAGGTGCATTTAACCATTGACAAAACCACTATTCAAATCATAGCTAGCTACAGACCACCTAATTTGACTCAAGATGCCCACTCCACCTATCCGGACCTCTTCAAATCTATTAAAATTCAACCCTTTACCCTGATCCTTGGCAACATTAACTACTCAACTATAGACTGGAAAAACTACTCATGCCAGAACACAAATGTCCAGAGATTCCTTGATTTTTTCAGTGCAAATCCCTTGGAAAAGCTAGTCGATACCACCACAAGAGGTGATAATATCTTGGACTTGGTATTAACCATCATGCGTAACCACTGCAGCACCCCTACAGTATCATCATCCCAGATCTGACCATAAAGTGATCACTTTTGAAGTCAGCATCTCCCCTAACCCCCCTCTAGATAGATACAAACAAAAAAACTTCTCCAAAGCTGATTACAACCTCCTGAAGAAAGGTATAAACAGCTTCACAGCCCCCTCCCCCTCTGTTGGAACTGGCACCAATGTCCAACTCTACACTAAAGTACTATACGAGCACTTATATAGATGCATGGCATCACAAATACCTAACAGGACAAAATCATCCTCTGCAAGGAAGAGTAAACCTGCCAAAAGGAAAAAAATGCTGTCCAGGACCAAGAAGGAGCAGGTGCTCAAATGGAAGAAATATCTCCTTAGCCCGAACAAGCAAATAAGAGCACTAGTGAAATCCTGTAAAGCCAACTTTGAGTCCGAATTGGACACATCTTCTAGAGACAATCATAAGGCCTTCTTCACATATGTCCGCAATCTCAAAGGAAGCACCCAGATCGGTTCAGAACTGGTGGTCAAGGACACCACATATACAAATGCTGTAGATATAGACAACCTGCTGGCTGACAGCTTCAGCAAAAACTTCACCCCTCTGTCCTCCCCATCAGTAAATCAGGACATCCCCAGTACCTGACCCCTCCCCTTATCTCTAGGGAACAGGTCATCACTAACCTCTCAAAGGCAAAAAATATAGCCTCCATGGGACCCGATAACATTCTAGGCTGCATCCTACATGAACTCAGGTATGAACTTGCAGCACTATTAGGCACCCTATTCAACCAAAGCCTGAGTACCGGCTTTGTCCCAGCCAAGTGGAGGACAGCCACTGTCCTCCCTTTATACAAAGGTGGAGCTTCCACTGATCTGGGAAATTATAGACCCATCGGCCTAACTAGCCTGATCCGCAAGGCCAGACCTCACTAACAGGGACATTGGCAACTTCCAAACACTCAACCCCACACATTTTGGCTTTGTCAAAGGGAGGTCATGTCTGTTAAATCTGGTCGAAAGTCACCAAAGCCATGGACGAGGGGAAGAGACTGTGCACACCACCTACCTTGACCTTGCCAAAGCCTTCAGCACTATTCCCCACTCGGGCATAATAGATAAACTCAAGCATCAAGCCATATGTTACCAGATGGGTAGTGAACTGGCTGACTGATAGAACCCACCTAATCAAAATAGGGAAAGCAACCTCAAGCAGTAGATCCATAACGGGTGGTGTACTCCAGGGACCAGTCCTAGGGCCTTTGTTATTTAAGATATATTTCTCTGAGGTGCAGGCCAAAACCAGTGGGCTATGGCTGACCAAGTTTGCAGGTGACTGCAAGCTGGGTGTGGTCATGAATTCCACAAGTGATGTGCATGTCCTCCAAGAGGGTCTCACCCAAACAAATGACTGGTGCCAGAAACATGGCCTCAAGCTGAATGCCAAAGTGCATCATCATCCCCTTTGAGGAGAGTGATGCCCCCTACTATTATCATATTAATAACAATGTTCTAAGCATGCAATCAGTTGTGAGGGATTTAGGCACCCAGATTGATAGCTACCTGACATTTGATCACCGTGTAGCTTCCATTGTACAGAAATTTTTCTACATGGCCCACCTCATAAGTAAGGGTACTTCATCAAAGGGACAAGGAGGTTATAAAATCCCTGTATTCTTCCAATATAAGGCCAATTATTGAGTACAATGCCCCATTTGGCATGTACCTTGCAAAGCACATGCAGCAGCTTGAGAGACCACAGAAGTTTCCTCACTAGAAGAATCCAGGGCCTCAAACATCTATTCTGCACAGATAGGCTAAAAGCCCTGTCCCTCTACTCAGTTTCATACAGACTCCTCAAAGGTGACCTCTGTCTGGCATACAAAGCAATCTCAGACCCCGCCTTGATGGGACTGCTGCATATCTGCAAGTCAAGCTCCACTCGAGTAACCTGCATGCACAACCTCAACCTGGTCTGTGACATCAATAGGACTTGTTGGCAGGACAGATTTGTGTCCCAGAGACTCCCCCTTTTGTGGAATAGACTCCCTCTCCCCATAAAGCAGAGTACATCATTATCCCTTTTTAAGTGCAACCTGAATAACTGGATGGAAAACAAAAAATACACCCCTGGGATTCCACCTGTGTCCCTTCTGGACAGGGGCTTTGGGTGCTGACTTGTCTAAACATGGGCTACACTCTTGGCTAGGCTTATAAGGGCCTCAGGGCCAATAGCCTAGTAACTTCCTATGATCCTGTGAACAACACTATCAGAATTGATAATCCCTGAGATTCAGCAAGCAGCCGTGCAGGAACAAGTTATTCCTGCATGGCAGGGACTGTTCCTGTACAGCACAGTAGTGCGTCTTGCATATTCATGAAGGCACACTGCCTGTGCTGTTAAACATACACAGAGCCGTGTATGAGTGCAGGGTGTGTGTGTGTCTGAGAGCAGAGCTCTCACAATACACACACCCCTGCACTCCAGAATTGCCTTTTGACAATTAAAATGAGCGATAATGCTCATAACACCTCCAACACATCAGGAAAACAAAAGTGGCAAAGGCAAAAGGGACAAATGTCCCACCACCGTACCTCTCAACTGAACAGATTTTCACAGAATGTCCAGAGTTTTGCCCTCATATTTTTGGTGTGTTCCTCCTAAAATCTGTACTTTTCCTGGCAAATAGTTGAGGATTAAAGTCATTAACTAATGACAAACATTTGAGTTTAAGACTCCACATCCTTTAGAAAATCCATGCTAATGCAAGATCTATCATTATATCAACTTTCTAAGTTTGTAAGAGCAATATTTAAAATCTGTCCCTATTTGTCCCCCAATCATTTTAGGGTTTGTTCAGAGTTTTTACTCCAAGAGGTTGAGAGGTATACCCACCACAAAGCAGAAAGCTGATAAAAGTACAGGGTTTAGCATTAGCAGGGATATTCTGAAGGGTATAGCTAAAATAACACAACAAAACTTTTTTTTTATAAATGCGATAAAGTTTAAGAGTACATGCGTGGGTGTGCCCATTGCTTAGCTACGCTTAGTCCAGCTTAAACAGCACAAGAAGTTAAATCGCAAGAGACATCCAACATACTGGTTAGGGTGTATTCTTTGCACACAGCCATTCCCAGTTCGATCCCCAGTATAACCAATTCCCATTTTAAATGTGATAGCAGTGCATAAACTATTTTTTGTATTATCTACTAAATAACATATATTTGTTAACTGGAGTACTGCATTACATCCAGATTTGAGGTGTGAGTGTAATAAAGTTGTGTAATTCCCATATAAACACAAGTGCCCCATACAGTATAGTCACACATGAATAAATGTAATGAAAGCACATTTGGGGATGTCAAGGACAGTAAACAAATTTATAATATGTAATGAATAAAGAATAAAAAATAAACAATGATAAGCATTGCACAGCTCTGCTTACCAGGTGTAAGCATTGTGTAAATATGACTGCTAAGCAATGACTAGCCCAGCTAAGTGAATTTGCTCATTGGTAAGCAGTGCTGAACCTGTCCCTTTAAGCAATGCCAACCTTAGCTAAGCAGGTTTGCCCGTAGCTTAGCTTAGCTCAGCATATTCAAAACTGTCCAATCATGGCAAAGGGTGGGAAATCGGCTGTATTTAAACCTCACAGGTGGGAATACAGCTCATAACTGGTTGCAGTTTCCCACCGTAGACAGAATGGTTGGAGTCGGAGAGGGCATGCACTTCCCTGCACAACACTGGGGCATCCAGGAGTCCAAGGTCATGGCAGGACTCCTGGTAAAAAAAACATGGTGAGAGACTGCTGCAGGGCCAGTTCCAAGGCTCCCAATATAAAGCAGAAGCCTGGGACCGTCTCGCCCGTGACTTCACCAGTGCCACTGGAATCCCTCAGACTGGTGAGCAGGTCAGGCACCACTATGCCGACTTGAAATGGAGGAAGAAGGAGCTCTTGGACCAGTGGATACAAGAATCAAGGCAGAGGGGTGATGTCCCAGCAGTGTGTAAGTACTCATACCAGTAACTGTTTAATAATGTCCAGCCTGTGTATATGATGGATAGGTATGGCTAAATATTTCCCTATTTCCCTTACAGCTGCAGCTGAGCGGGTTGTGGATTAGGAAGCCCATGCAAGTAGGCTGCAAAGGCTACATCGCGAGGCTGGTGAGTAACAATCCTGATTGTAGTAGTTATACCAAATAACTATAAAAGCAGTAGAAAGTCAGCTGCCAGTATAAAAACTGTTTTGTGTATGGATTGTACTGAATAAACCAGACAATATGACAGTAATAGTCCCATATAGGTCGTATTTAAATAAAACTGTAACTGCCTGGCAATAAAGCTCTAAATCCTGGACTGATTGTTTACTCTGGTATCGTATGGCATTTTTAGTGTTGCATTCTCTGAATAGTAAAGTTGTATTAACCACTGTTACCCACAGTGTGCTACATAATAAAAATGTCTAGGAATGTCTGTATAAGACTGTTGTAATTACAAAGTCAGATTGTACAACCGAGAAAGACTTAGACAGAAAACACTGAAAAGATAGACAACAATATCCAAATTGCACACTCTACTGTGACTTAAATTGTATTTTTAGCAGACACAGCCATGGTTTGAATCCTGGGAGTAGTAGTAAGTTGTATGCATAATCATACCTCTCAACTGTACAAATTTGTTCAGAATGTCCAGATAATTGGCTTATATGTCTGCCTGCTACCATGTCCCCCTGGCAAATCAGTGGGATGATCTCAGAATTTTAGGCAGCAAATAATGACATACATCTGAATTTCAGAACTCAAACCTTCAGAAAATGTATATGAAAACAAACCTGTCACTCTCGCAACTCACCAAAAGTTTATGAGAGCAATATTCAAAATATGTCCCATTTCTACCCCCATGTTGTCAAGCTATGACCAGAGTGTATGCATTAACAGACTGAGAGGTATGCAGAATATTAACTCAGAATCTGGGAATATGTGTGGAAACAGTCAGGTAGTGTTAACAAGCATTCCCTCCACAGGTCCGTCAGATAAGAAAACTGTGCCTGCAAATAAAGATTGAATCCTGGACTGGTAGTGTTTAATCTGGTATTGTATGGCTGACATGTAGCATTCAGAACATCTGATATCAGAATAGTACTGTTGTGTCAACCACTGTTTCTCACACTGTGCAACATGAAAATATGTCTAGGAATGTCTGTATGAGACAGTTGTAAGTACAAGGTCAGATTGTACAACCACAAGAGACTTAAACAGAAAACACACTGAAGAGATAGACAGCAATATTCAAACAGCACACTCTGTTGACACTTAAATTGTGGTATTTTTATCAGACACAGCCATGGTTTGAATCCTGGGAGTGGTAGTAAGCTGTAAGCATAATTATACCTTTCACCCCTAAGGCAAGACAACGTACCCGACACTTTAGTCATAGATGACTCTATAGTCAAGCACACTGATGTCCCACTCAGCAGGTTGAACAAGGAGAAAATTACAGTCAGCTGCCTTTCAGGTGCCAGGATCCACCACATTATGCATGCACTCAAGTCGCTCCAAAACAAGTGCAAATACAACTCTGTCATTGTCCATGTTGCAGTGAATGACTTGAGACGTTCCTCCCTGGACTACATGAAAAGAGACATGAAAGAGCTCTTTGATTATGTGGCCCAGGCAGGTATGACCCTAGCCATGAGTAGCATGCTCCCTTCACCCAGAATGATACCACAGTATAAGGACAAAATGATTGACTTCAACAACTGACTAAGCTTCTGGTGTCATTCAAAGGGGATCCAGTATCTGTCTGCCTGGGACGACATGATCGACAGACCATGATGCTTTGCTAGAGATGGTCTGCACCTGTCACCCCTGGGATTCAGGTTACTGGCTAAGGCTCTTGTCACCCCTATAGTGCCTTTTTTAGGCAAAGCTCAAAGGACAAAACCGCCACTGTAACATGTACAAGCATGCAAAATATGAAGGTAATGCTACTCAATTTTAGAAGTCTAAACCTCAAAATGCATTCTCTTGAGGCACTCCTAAAAATGGAGAACATCAATATTTGTGCAGTAACAGATCTGGTTCAAGGCTCCAGAGAGCACCCCTGTAATACCAGGCTACAACTCTTACCACACTTTTTGGCCACCAAACCAGAACCAAAACACTAAAGGTGAAGGAGTGTCCATATTCACCAAGGATATTCACAACACAAGGCTAGTTGCCCAACACAATGCATCTGAAATTCTCCAGGTCCAACTAACACTAGGTAAGAATGCAATCCAAATTGTAGCTTGCTACAGATCCCCCACCATGCCCCAAGATTCTCACTACACCTTTCTAAACATACTGGAAAATATTAAGATACAACCAAAAACCCTAATACTGGGTGATTTCAACTACCCTGCCATTGACTGGGAAAACTACTCATGTACCAACACCTTTGCCCAACGGTTCTTAGAATTCATAAATTCCAATGCCCTGGATCAACTAAGCCTTAGTCCCACCCGGGGCTCCAATATCCTGGACCTGGTCATTACCAACATGGGAAATCACTGCACCACACCTATGGTCACCCCCTCGTTGGTCAGGTCTGACCGTAAGCTAATCACCCTTGACACCCACATCCCTCCCCAACCCCCCAGTATGGAAACCTCCATAAAAAACTTATCCAAAGCTAACTTCATGCTACTCAAGTCAGAAGTGACAAACTTCATGACACCCATGCAGACTGGAACTGAAAGTTCAACTGCTGAATCCTACACTAAGGCACCGTATGAGTACATCCACTCATGCATGAATTGTGCCATCCCCAATAGAACCAATACGCTCTCCTCCAAAAAAAGGAAGCCAATCTGGTGGTCCCTTGCCATAAACAACCTTTACAACAAAAGGAAGAAACTGTTGCAGAAAAGAAAAATCCCAGGATGCAAAAAACTCCTTACCATCCTCAGTAAGAAGCTGAGATCCCTCATAAAATCCTCCAAAGCTAGTTACGAAAATAAAATTGCAGAAGATTCCAAAGACAACCATGAGGCATTCTATAGCTAAATGGCAATGCTCAGATCTGCTCTGAGCTACAACACAATGGCATTAAATATACGGATCCCAAGTATATTGCCAATATCCTGGCAGATCAATTCAGTGCAAATGTCACCCCCCTCTCACCCCCTAAAGGGCCCATCTCAATACCAAAAGATTGCCAAATTCCAGTAATAACAGCCACACAGGTAAAAAATGCACTCTCCAAAGCTAAGAATACAGCATCCATGGGTCCAGATGATATCCCAGGTTGTGTACTACATGAACTACAAAATGAACTGGCACCTCACCTAAGTGTCATGTTTAATTATAGCCTCATCTCAGGCTTCATGCCCACTGAGTGGTGAACAGCTACAGTTATCCCACTCCACAAGGAGGGATCCACCTTGGATCCCAGGAACTGCCACCCAATCAGTCTGATGAGCCTGATCTGTAAGGCCATGGAACATGTTATCATGGAACTTATAAACAAAGACATTGGCAACCTTCAAACACTGGACCCCATGCAGTTTGGGTTCATGAAGGGCTGATCGTCTCTCCTGGACCTGATTGACTTCTTTGAATCAGTCTCTAGAGCCGTGGACAAGGGTAAGGTGGTCCACACAGCCTATCTGGACCTCACCAAGGCCTTCGACACCATCCCCCACTCTGGAATCATAGATAAACTTACTAAGCTGGGCATTAATCCCTATATCACTCGATGGGTTGCCAACTGGCTTACTGACAGAACCCACACTGTAAACGTAGTCAACTCCATATCCAGCTCCAGACAAGTGACAAGTGGAGTTCAGTCCTGGGACCACTCTTGTTTGGCATCACCTTCTCTGAAGTACAGGCCAACACTAAGGGACTCTTGGCTAACAAAGTTTGCAGATGACTGCAAACTGGGAGCCATTACTGAATCCCCAAATGATGTGGATATTCTACAAAAGAGACTGACAGAAACAGATGCTTGGTGACAGAGCAATGGGCTCAAGCTCAATGCCAAGAAATGTGTAGTTATCCCCTTTGGGAAAAATACATGTACCCATGAATTACCACATAGGTGGCAGTACACTAAACACCAAAAGTGTGATAAGAGATTGAGGGACACAGGTGAACAGTGGTCTCACCTTCGATAACCACATCGCCACAACAGTCAGGAAATCCTTCTATGTGGCACACTCATCACTAAGGGCTTTTCATCCAGAAAAAAGGAGGTCATTGTCCCACTGTACTCATCCCTCATTAGACCCATTATAGAATACAATGCCCTGTTTGGTATGTACCACTCAAGACATATGCAACAACTGGAAAGGCCACAGAAATACCTCACTAAAAGAATCACAGGCCTAAAGCAGATGCCCTATGCTGACCATCTAAAAAAACTCCAGCTATACTCTGTCACATATCGTCTACTCAGAGGTGATCTCTGCTTAACATACAAGACCATGTCAAACCCAGAGCTGTTGGACATGCTACACTTAAAGAAATCCCAATCCCTCAGAGCCACACGCTCCAGGGATCTAAACCTTGTCATCACAATGAACAAAACATGCTGTAGGGATAGGTTCCTGACCCAGAGACTCCCAAGACTCTGGAGTAGACTGCCCATACATGTCAAGCAGAGCGCCTCTTTGGCCCTCTTCAAAAGGAACCTTGATGATTGGATGGGAGATAGGAAATTCACCCCGGAGATCATGTCAGTCGGCCTGCTAGACAGGGGTCTAGGGAAGTGAATACTGTGGGAAGAAATTGCCAGGGAATTGTTATTGCTAGGCTTGTATAGGCCCTAGGGCCGATAGCCTAGTACCAACCTATGAACCTATGAACATCCTTTCAAAATGTCCAGATAATTGGCTCATATTTTCTGCCTGTTCCCCTGTCCCCATGGCAAATCAGTGGGATGATCTCAGATTTGTAGTCAGCAATTAATGACATACATTTGACTTTCAGACCTCAAAACCTTCAGAAAATGTATATGAAAACAAATCATGTCACTCTATCAGCCCTCCAAGTTTATGAGAGCAATAGTCAAAACACCCTATTTCCACCCCCATGTTGTCAAGCTTTGACCAGAGTGTGTGCAATAAGAGATTGAGAGGTATGTGCATAATATTAACTCAGAATCTGGGAATATGTATAAAAACAGTCAGGTAGTGTTAACAAACATTCCCTCAACAGGTATACCAGGTAAGAGATGTAGAATTTAACTATAAGACAGTTGAAGTATACACTTGTTTACAAATATACCACTGGCCAAACCAAGGCCATAGGGTAGTGTAATAATACCTGTATCTTAATGATTAGAGCAATGATCATTAAAGTTGTGAGAACTACAAGGATATAAAAGTTGTTAATTGACATCTATCCCCCCCACCACATCTGCAACAATAATCTAAATACACAAATCAATGGGTATGTTTACACCAAACCTACTGTTGGGACATATGTCATATTGTTCAATAAATATTAAAATGTGTTTCTATTAATGCTCCATGTTGAAATACTATAATTGGCGGCCTTTTGCTATCAATGTAACCTGCATGCCATTGTAATGGGCACTGTGGTTCCATATATGCATGTATTCTGTTTGCTATGCAACTGTTCCAAATCTGGTGTTTTGGGTTAATGGGAATATCTATGCATACTGTTATAACTAATCCTGGATTGTGTTTATTACTACTATCCCACATATATTTTAAAACTGCAACACCATAGCATGTTTGGGAAGGCTGGTCCCAGCAGACCCACCTCTCCCATCTCATCTGGCAATGGCACCAGGCTCCAGGACGTCTGGGACCCACCTGGGGACCTCCTCGTCTGCTGGTCCTGCACCACCTTTGGATGGAACCACCTAAGGGGATGGTGTGGACAGGAAACCCGTAGTCAGGTCCGGGGATTTGTGTGTAGCAAGCTCCGAAGGGAGTTTGGATATCTGCTACATCAGTTTGAGGGCCGTGTGGCACATTTAGAGAGTCAGCCTACCCCTCCTACCCATCCACCAGCACAGCCACCTTTGGGGCCATGAAAGTGCAATGGTAACTGCCCATGGGTGGGGACCTCAGTCCCACTGTTTCCATTTGGGGGCTCATGGACTTCTGATTTCCAAACACCCATCCCCATCCAAGGTGTTTACACCCCACATGTGTCATATACCGGCCCTGTAAGCTGTCTTGTCTATCTTGTCTGTCTTCCTACCCAGCCTACCTCCCCAAATATACCTACTATCTTTCCCCAACATCCCACTCTCACCTTAAAAAAAGGGCAATTTGTTCCCCCCAAAAAATCTTGCCCCATATATAGCTGTCCATTTCGCACACATGTCCACTGGACACATGTAATCTGGTCTAATTGGCTTCACAACATATTATTGCTGTCCTCACTCCTCTCTCAGGGGTTTGAATGTTCAAATCTACCTCCAAATTCAGTATATATGCACACCTGTTTCTGTAGAATAAATGGACAGCTATAGATCTTCCCTACACCTGTCTTGTACAACCCTAGCTATTTTCTCTATTGTCTTTCCCTCTGTGCGGCCCCTTTTTCACCACTTTCATATCACCCCTTTTTCTTTTCTTTTAAAGAAATTAGCACGGGGTAAGTGGGAGTAAGCACTTTTAAGCAGTAGTAAGCAGGATTAAGCCTGTTTGCATGGCGCTAAGCAATGTCTACACAGATTAAGCACTTTTAAGGCTAACTGTTGGTAAGCATATTTAACCAGAAGTCAGCATTGCTTACCGTCGTGCAAACCCGCAGAAACCCACTTACAGCTGCTTAAAAGTGCATTTTTCACTCTGTATTCAACAGCCCTTGTTCTGTCCAGCAACAAAATAATCAGCCTTTACAAGTCTCGAACCCAGGAGCTTGCACACCATAACCACAGTCATTTACCAGTATGCCATTTGAGCTGTCCAGGAATTGTATTGTTTCCTCAAACATATGCAGCACAGTCATTCAACAGTAGGGAAATGTATTTATATATGTAGGTGTATGTATGTATGTATGATTGATATATATATATATATATATATATATATATATATATATATATATATATATATATTTGTATATATGTAGACATACATGTATATATATTGCATTCCACACTCTGAACCTCTCAATGCAAAACATCTGACCAAACACACTGTTAATGGGGGTGAAGGGGCCCAAATTAGGGATCTCTTCTAATTATTGCCATTTTCCCTTCCTCCAGAGCTGGAGTAGATATGCCTTGCAACGCAATAACCAGCACTTGCAAGTCTTGAACCCAGGACCCTCCACAACACACCTACAACAAGTTAACAATAAGCCATCTCAGCTGTAAGATGTCAGGATGATATCTGTAACATATCATGCAGAACAATCTGTCTGCCATAGGGAATGTACAATGTGAAAGCACTAAACATTCCAATGATACATACCCACACACATATATACATATACATATATATATATATATCTATATATATATATATATATATATATATATATATATATATATATATATATATATATATATATACACATGTATATATATATATATATATATATATATATATATATATATATATATATATATATATATATATATGTAGATACACTTATACACATATAAAGATATTACTACTTATATATATATATATATATGTATAAGAAGAGTATATATAGAGGGTGCACAGCATATCAAACAGCCATTATTCCTACATGTTCCACCTTTTAAAATGGCCAGTGCTGGATTCTTTCCTACAAATGAGAATTATTGCATGAAACATATACCCACACACAATGCAAAGGACATGACACCACACACAAGTTTACACACAGAAATGTTTATTTGTGTACTATTTCAATTGTTTATGCCATTTCTTACAGCAGTTAGTGTTTGGAATACATAATAACTGATAAATGCAACTCTCAAAGAAAACATTTGATACAGTAATGTGAAAAACATAACATACTTTGCTGTCCATGTTAAGGCCTTCAAGTAGTACAACAGTAAAAAAACACTTGCCTTAAAGATAAGAACCAATCAACACCTAATTACAGATGTAGTTCAGCAGCCTCCAATTACACTCTGCAGTCAACCCCTGGGGGAAAGTATTAGTTGTCACAATGTAAATGTATCTGTTACATAACAATGCTTAACTTAAAACGTCAGTATCACACTGATAAACAGAACTGTGTGTAAGACAGTAAGCTGTAGCCCACCACTGTTCCCATGGTGAAATGTATGAAAATGTACAGCCATATACCTTAATGTTTCTTAACACTGATATCCCTCACATGTTGTAACAGCCTAGGTTAAAAGCATTTAATACCCCTCCTCCATAAAATTTGTTACAAGGGCATATAACAGTGTTTTCCATAAACTAACATCCGGACTGCACAAGGTCACACATGTTTTGTCCAGCTGTGGCCTCATATATATGGACCCTACCACACAATTTGTGTGGGAGTCCACAACATCACTGGAATGATAGCAGGAATGCCAGCACTAAATAATAATAGGCCATTACCTAACAACCTCTTACTGCATGACATCTGGACAAAGCCTGGTATATATGTGGAGGACAGAGGCTGTAACACAGGGCCATATTTGTAATATTGCTGTTATACACTGTGAAAGTTGCTGGTGTTACAGGATTGGTTGCAACATACCCTTACTCAGGAATATGATGTCAGAAACACAAATGGATGTTGACATGTACTGATAGCAATCAACGGAGATAATGCCACTGCTATGTCAGACACATGACCTGTGTGGTAAACAGACAAAACACAACAGTCAATCCTCTGGCCATCATGTGGATAGGTCCACAGCTGACAGCTATGGAGACAGACTGCATTACATGCAAAACTAGCATGTACACACAAACCCTGTAAAACCAGCAGTATTCAATCCATATAACAGCAATACTCACACTGTCCGTAGGTCTGGAACCTTATACAAACATGTATTTGGCCTGTGTCCACAAGTCCTGTTGTAAGAGGTATTGCTACCTGCTGTCTGTAACACTACTCCCCACATACAGGAAGGATGTCTTCCATACAAACATGTATTTGGCCTGTGTCCACAAGTCCTGTTGTAAGAGGTATTGCTTCCTGCTGTCTGTAACACTACTCCCCACATACAGGAAGGATGTCTTCCATACAGGAAAGGTAAAGGGACAATGCCCACATGATGTAGTCATTTATGGTAGTGGGTTGCTATGACATTGGCTAATGGAAGTACTACACAGCTGGCTGCATGCAATTAGCAAGTAGGGATCACCAAATGGTGCAGAGGCCATCACCTGATCATGAGCATCATGAGAGAGAGAGAAACAAAAAAAACCCAGCAAAAACAGAAATAATAATAAAAAACAAAAATAATACTAAAAAGAAAAAAACAAACAAGGGAGACATCCTGAAGTGCAACACAGAAAAGAGCATACTAATAAAACAGGTATGTGAAACATGTCAGCATGTAATTGAATGTAGTACTTGGTCTGTAATAATAGGACAGATTATTTCGAAAACTTGATATGTGCCATCAAGACTTGCTATAATGATGTCCTGCTGAACAACTGCTATGGACATAGCATCTGGCCCTGTGGACAGTGGGCCATACCTGTCAACTGCGTGGATCTGCACAGAATGACAAGATGTAACCCATCATAGTGTTTGTTCTGTTCCTCCAAACATGTATATTAGTCTGGAAAATAGTTGAAGGTGGAAGTAATGAAGTCATGATAGACACATGAGTGTCAGACCCCACCACCTTCAGAACAGTCATGCTAATGTGAAATGTATCATGGACAAACTTCATAGGTTTGTAATAGGCTTATCTACGATCTGTCCCTATATATCCCCACTAATGTTAGGCTGTGTCCACATGTGATTCTCTGTTTTGTAGCAAGACAGAACAGTGCAGCAGTTCAGGAAGAAAGTTCAGAATGTGGACCTGATGCTTGAAGGCACTCTCTCTCTCTCTCTCTCTCTCTACATATATATATATATATATATATATATATATATATATATATATATATATATATATATATATATATATATATATATATACAGACATGTATGTCAACATATATACAGATATATATATATATATATATATATATACATATAGATGTTTATGTCTACATGTATACCAACACACACACACACACACACACACACACACACACACACACACACACACACACACAACCACACGTATATATATATATATATATATATATATATATATATATATATATATATATATATATATATATATATATATATATATATATATATATATATATATATACTTACATTTTTGAATGACTGTGCTGGATGGTATGTTTGAGAACACAACACACATATCTGCAGCTCAGATGGCTTACTGGTAAAGTGATGTGGCTATGGTATGCAGGGTCCTGGGTTACACACTTGCAAGGGCTGATAATATATTTGCTGGCAGAACAAGGTCTCTTGGATACAGAGTGATTAAGGTACCCATAAGCAGTTGTAAGTGGGTGCAAAATGGACAGTTATGTATGGTGTGACATTTGTGTTGGGAACAGATTGCCCTTTTTGTGTTAAGGTGAGAGTGGGATGTTAGGAAGGATAGTTGGTATATAAACAGCTTCACAGCCCCCTCCCCCTCTGTTGGAACTGGCACCAATGTCCAACTCTACACTAAAGTACTATACGAGCACTTATATAGATGCATGGCATCACAAATACCTAACAGGACAAAATCATCCTCTGCAAGGAAGAGTAAACCTGCCAAAAGGAAAAAAATGCTGTCCAGGACCAAGAAGGAGCAGGTGCTCAAATGGAAGAAATATCTCCTTAGCCCGAACAAGCAAATAAGAGCACTAGTGAAATCCTGTAAAGCCAACTTTGAGTCTGAATTGGACACATCTTCTAGAGACAATCATAAGGCCTTCTTCACATATGTCCGCAATCTCAAAGGAAGCACCCAGATCGGTTCAGAACTGGTGGTCAAGGACACCACATATACAAATGCTGTAGATATAGACAACCTGCTGGCTGACAGCTTCAGCAAAAACTTCACCCCTCTGTCCTCCCCATCAGTAAATCAGGACATCCCCAGTACCTGACCCCTCCCCTTATCTCTAGGGAACAGGTCATCACTAACCTCTCAAAGGCAAAAAATATAGCCTCCATGGGACCCGATAACATTCTAGGCTGCATCCTACATGAACTCAGGTATGAACTTGCAGCACTATTAGGCACCCTATTCAACCAAAGCCTGAGTACCGGCTTTGTCCCAGCCAAGTGGAGGACAGCCACTGTCCTCCCTTTATACAAAGGTGGAGCTTCCACTGATCTGGGAAATTATAGACCCATCGGCCTAACTAGCCTGATCCGCAAGGCCAGACCTCACTAACAGGGACATTGGCAACTTCCAAACACTCAACCCCACACATTTTGGCTTTGTCAAAGGGAGGTCATGTCTGTTAAATCTGGTCGAAAGTCACCAAAGCCATGGACGAGGGGAAGAGACTGTGCACACCACCTACCTTGACCTTGCCAAAGCCTTCAGCACTATTCCCCACTCGGGCATAATAGATAAACTCAAGCATCAAGCCATATGTTACCAGATGGGTAGTGAACTGGCTGACTGATAGAACCCACCTAATCAAAATAGGGAAAGCAACCTCAAGCAGTAGATCCATAACGGGTGGTGTACTCCAGGGACCAGTCCTAGGGCCTTTGTTATTTAAGATATATTTCTCTGAGGTGCAGGCCAAAACCAGTGGGCTATGGCTGACCAAGTTTGCAGGTGACTGCAAGCTGGGTGTGGTCATGAATTCCACAAGTGATGTGCATGTCCTCCAAGAGGGTCTCACCCAAACAAATGACTGGTGCCAGAAACATGGCCTCAAGCTGAATGCCAAAAAGTGCATCATCATCCCCTTTGAGGAGAGTGATGCCCCCTACTATTATCATATTAATAACAATGTTCTAAGCATGCAATCAGTTGTGAGGGATTTAGGCACCCAGATTGATAGCTACCTGACATTTGATCACCGTGTAGCTTCCATTGTACAGAAATTTTTCTACATGGCCCACCTCATAAGTAAGGGTACTTCATCAAAGGGACAAGGAGGTTATAAAATCCCTGTATTCTTCCAATATAAGGCCAATTATTGAGTACAATGCCCCATTTGGCATGTACCTTGCAAAGCACATGCAGCAGCTTGAGAGACCACAGAAGTTTCCTCACTAGAAGAATCCAGGGCCTCAAACATCTATTCTGCACAGATAGGCTAAAAGCCCTGTCCCTCTACTCAGTTTCATACAGACTCCTCAAAGGTGACCTCTGTCTGGCATACAAAGCAATCTCAGACCCCGCCTTGATGGGACTGCTGCATATCTGCAAGTCAAGCTCCACTCGAGTAACCTGCATGCACAACCTCAACCTGGTCTGTGACATCAATAGGACTTGTTGGCAGGACAGATTTGTGTCCCAGAGACTCCCCCTTTTGTGGAATAGACTCCCTCTCCCCATAAAGCAGAGTACATCATTATCCCTTTTTAAGTGCAACCTGAATAACTGGATGGAAAACAAAAAATACACCCCTGGGATTCCACCTGTGTCCCTTCTGGACAGGGGCTTTGGGTGCTGACTTGTCTAAACATGGGCTACACTCTTGGCTAGGCTTATAAGGGCCTCAGGGCCAATAGCCTAGTAACTTCCTATGATCCTGTGAACAACACTATCAGAATTGATAATCCCTGAGATTCAGCAAGCAGCCGTGCAGGAACAAGTTATTCCTGCATGGCAGGGACTGTTCCTGTACAGCACAGTAGTGCGTCTTGCATATTCATGAAGGCACACTGCCTGTGCTGTTAAACATACACAGAGCCGTGTATGAGTGCAGGGTGTGTGTGTCTGAGAGCAGAGCTCTCACAATACACACACCCCTGCACTCCAGAATTGCCTTTTGACAATTAAAATGAGCGATAATGCTCATAACACCTCCAACACATCAGGAAAACAAAAGTGGCAAAGGCAAAAGGGACAAATGTCCCACCACCGTACCTCTCAACTGAACAGATTTTCACAGAATGTCCAGAGTTTTGCCCTCATATTTTTGGTGTGTTCCTCCTAAAATCTGTACTTTTCCTGGCAAATAGTTGAGGATTAAAGTCATTAACTAATGACAAACATTTGAGTTTAAGACTCCACATCCTTTAGAAAATCCATGCTAATGCAAGATCTATCATTATATCAACTTTCTAAGTTTGTAAGAGCAATATTTAAAATCTGTCCCTATTTGTCCCCCAATCATTTTAGGGTTTGTTCAGAGTTTTTACTCCAAGAGGTTGAGAGGTATACCCACCACAAAGCAGAAAGCTGATAAAAGTACAGGGTTTAGCATTAGCAGGGATATTCTGAAGGGTATAGCTAAAATAACACAACAAAACTTTTTTTTTATAAATGCGATAAAGTTTAAGAGTACATGCGTGGGTGTGCCCATTGCTTAGCTACGCTTAGTCCAGCTTAAACAGCACAAGAAGTTAAATCGCAAGAGACATCCAACATACTGGTTAGGGTGTATTCTTTGCACACAGCCATTCCCAGTTCGATCCCCAGTATAACCAATTCCCATTTTAAATGTGATAGCAGTGCATAAACTATTTTTTGTATTATCTACTAAATAACATATATTTGTTAACTGGAGTACTGCATTACATCCAGATTTGAGGTGTGAGTGTAATAAAGTTGTGTAATTCCCATATAAACACAAGTGCCCCATACAGTATAGTCACACATGAATAAATGTAATGAAAGCACATTTGGGGATGTCAAGGACAGTAAACAAATGTATAATATGTAATGAATAAAGAATAAAAAATAAACAATGATAAGCATTGCACAGCTCTGCTTACCAGGTGTAAGCATTGTGTAAATATGACTGCTAAGCAATGACTAGCCCAGCTAAGTGAATTTGCTCATTGGTAAGCAGTGCTGAACCTGTCCCTTTAAGCAATGCCAACCTTAGCTAAGCAGGTTTGCCCGTAGCTTAGCTTAGCTCAGCATATTCAAAACTGTCCAATCATGGCAAAGGGTGGGAAATCGGCTGTATTTAAACCTCACAGGTGGGAATACAGCTCATAACTGGTTGCAGTTTCCCACCGTAGACAGAATGGTTGGAGTCGGAGAGGGCATGCACTTCCCTGCGCAACACTGGGGCATCCAGGAGTCCAAGGTCATGGCAGGACTCCTGGTAAAAAAAACATGGTGAGAGACTGCTGCAGGGCCAGTTCCAAGGCTCCCAATATAAAGCAGAAGCCTGGGACCGTCTCGCCCGTGACTTCACCAGTGCCACTGGAATCCCTCAGACTGGTGAGCAGGTCAGGCACCACTATGCCAACTTGAAATGGAGGAAGAAGGAGCTCTTGGACCAGTGGATACAAGAATCAAGGCAGAGGGGTGATGTCCCAGCAGTGTGTAAGTACTCATACCAGTAACTGTTTAATAATGTCCAGCCTGTGTATATGATGGATAGGTATGGCTAAATATTTCCCTATTTCCCTTACAGCTGCAGCTGAGCGGGTTGTGAATTAGGAAGCCCATGCGAGTAGGCTGCAAAGGCTACATCGCGAGGCTGGTGTGTAACAATCCTGATTGTAGTAGTTATACCAAATAACTATAAAAGCAGTAGAAAGTCAGCTGCCAGTATAAAAACTGTTTTGTGTATGGATTGTACTGAATAAACCAGACAATATGACAGTAATAGTCCCATATAGGTCGTATTTAAATAAAACTGTAACTGCCTGGCAATAAAGCTCTAAATCCTGGACTGATTGTTTACTCTGGTATCGTATGGCATTTTTAGTGTTGCATTCTCTGAATAGTAAAGTTGTATTAACCACTGTTACCCACAGTGTGCTACATAATAAAAATGTCTAGGAATGTCTGTATAAGACTGTTGTAATTACAAAGTCAGATTGTACAACCGAGAAAGACTTAGACAGAAAACACTGAAAAGATAGACAACAATATCCAAATTGCACACTCTACTGTGACTTAAATTGTATTTTTAGCAGACACAGCCATGGTTTGAATCCTGGGAGTAGTAGTAAGTTGTATGCATAATCATACCTCTCAACTGTACAAATTTGTTCAGAATGTCCAGATAATTGGCTTATATGTCTGCCTGCTACCATGTCCCCCTGGCAAATCAGTGGGATGATCTCAGAATTTTAGGCAGCAAATAATGACATACATCTGAATTTCAGAACTCAAACCTTCAGAAAATGTATATGAAAACAAACCTGTCACTCTCGCAACTCACCAAAAGTTTATGAGAGCAATATTCAAAATATGTCCCATTTCTACCCCCATGTTGTCAAGCTATGACCAGAGTGTATGCATTAACAGACTGAGAGGTATGCGCAGAATATTAACTCAGAATCTGGGAATATGTGTGGAAACAGTCAGGTAGTGTTAACAAGCATTCCCTCCACAGGTCCGTCAGATAAGAAAACTGTGCCTGCAAATAAAGATTGAATCCTGGACTGGTAGTGTTTAATCTGGTATTGTATGGCTGACATGTAGCATTCAGAACATCTGATATCAGAATAGTACTGTTGTGTCAACCACTGTTTCTCACACTGTGCAACATGAAAATATGTCTAGGAATGTCTGTATGAGACAGTTGTAAGTACAAGGTCAGATTGTACAACCACAAGAGACTTAAACAGAAAACACACTGAAGAGATAGACCGCAATATTCAAACAGCACACTCTGTTGACACTTAAATTGTGGTATTTTTATCAGACACAGCCATGGTTTGAATCCTGGGAGTGGTAGTAAGCTGTAAGCATAATTATACCTTTCACCCCTAAGGCAAGACAACGTACCCGACACTTTAGTCATAGATGACTCTATAGTCAAGCACACTGATGTCCCACTCAGCAGGTTGAACAAGGAGAAAATTACAGTCAGCTGCCTTTCAGGTGCCAGGATCCACCACATTATGCATGCACTCAAGTCGCTCCAAAACAAGTGCAAATACAACTCTGTCATTGTCCATGTTGCAGTGAATGACTTGAGACGTTCCTCCCTGGACTACATGAAAAGAGACATGAAAGAGCTCTTTGATTATGTGGCCCAGGCAGGTATGACCCTAGCCATGAGTAGCATGCTCCCTTCACCCAGAATGATACCACAGTATAAGGACAAAATGATTGACTTCAACAACTGACTAAGCTTCTGGTGTCATTCAAAGGGGATCCAGTATCTGTCTGCCTGGGACGACATGATCGACAGACCATGATGCTTTGCTAGAGATGGTCTGCACCTGTCACCCCTGGGATTCAGGTTACTGGCTAAGGCTCTTGTCACCCCTATAGTGCCTTTTTTAGGCAAAGCTCAAAGGACAAAACCACCACTGTAACATGTACAAGCATGCAAAATATGAAGGTAATGCTACTCAATTTTAGAAGTCTAAACCTCAAAATGCATTCTCTCGAGGCACTCCTAAAAATGGAGAACATCAATATATGTGCAGTAACAGATCTGGTTCAAGGCTCCAGAGAGCACCCCTGCAATACCAGGCTACAACTCTTACCACACTTTTTGGCCACCAAACCAGAACCAAAACACTAAAGGTGAAGGAGTGTCCATATTCACCAAGGATATTCACAACACAAGGCTAGTTGCCCAACACAATGCATCTGAAATTCTCCAGGTCCAACTAACACTAGGTAAGAATGCAATCCAAATTGTAGCTTGCTACAGATCCCCCACCATGCCCCAAGATTCTCACTACACCTTTCTAAACATACTGGAAAATATTAAGATACAACCAAAAACCCTAATACTGGGTGATTTCAACTACCCTGCCATTGACTGGGAAAACTACTCATGTACCAACACCTTTGCCCAACGGTTCTTAGAATTCATAAATTCCAATGCCCTGGATCAACTAAGCCTTAGTCCCACCCGGGGCTCCAATATCCTGGACCTGGTCATTACCAACATGGGAAATCACTGCACCACACCTATGGTCACCCCCTCGTTGGTCAGGTCTGACCGTAAGCTAATCACCCTTGACACCCACATCCCTCCCCAACCCCCCAGTATGGAAACCTCCATAAAAAACTTATCCAAAGCTAACTTCATGCTACTCAAGTCAGAAGTGACAAACTTCATGACACCCATGCAGACTGGAACTGAAAGTTCAACTGCTGAATCCTACACTAAGGCACCGTATGAGTACATCCACTCATGCATGAATTGTGCCATCCCCAATAGAACCAATACGCTCTCCTCCAAAAAAAGGAAGCCAATCTGGTGGTCCCTTGCCATAAACAACCTTTACAACAAAAGGAAGAAACTGTTGCAGAAAAGAGAAAAATCCCAGGATGCAAAAAACTCCTTACCATCCTCAGTAAGAAGCTGAGATCCCTCATAAAATCCTCCAAAGCTAGTTACGAAAATAAAATTGCAGAAGATTCCAAAGACAACCATGAGGCATTCTATAGCTAAATGGCAATGCTCAGATCTGCTCTGAGCTACAACACAATGGCATTAAATATACGGATCCCAAGTATATTGCCAATATCCTGGCAGATCAATTCAGTGCAAATGTCACCCCCCTCTCACCCCCTAAAGGGCCCATCTCAATACCAAAAGATTGCCAAATTCCAGTAATAACAGCCACACAGGTAAAAAATGCACTCTCCAAAGCTAAGAATACAGCATCCATGGGTCCAGATGATATCCCAGGTTGTGTACTACATGAACTACAAAATGAACTGGCACCTCACCTAAGTGTCATGTTTAATTATAGCCTCATCTCAGGCTTCATGCCCACTGAGTGGTGAACAGCTACAGTTATCCCACTCCACAAGGAGGGATCCACCTTGGATCCCAGGAACTGCCACCCAATCAGTCTGATGAGCCTGATCTGTAAGGCCATGGAACATGTTATCATGGAACTTATAAACAAAGACATTGGCAACCTTCAAACACTGGACCCCATGCAGTTTGGGTTGATGAAGGGCTGATCGTCTCTCCTGGACCTGATTGACTTCTTTGAATCAGTCTCTAGAGCCGTGGACAAGGGTAAGGTGGTCCACACAGCCTATCTGGACCTCACCAAGGCCTTTGACACCATCCCCCACTCTGGAATCATAGATAAACTTACTAAGCTGGGCATTAATCCCTATATCACTCGATGGGTTGCCAACTGGCTTACTGACAGAACCCACACTGTAAACGTAGTCAACTCCATATCCAGCTCCAGACAAGTGACAAGTGGAGTTCAGTCCTGGGACCACTCTTGTTTGGCATCACCTTATCTGAAGTACAGGCCAACACTAAGGGACTCTGGCTAACAAAGTTTGCAGATGACTGCAAACTGGGAGCCATTACTGAATCCCCAAATGATGTGGATATTCTACAAAAGAGACTGACAGAAACAGATGCTTGGTGACAGAGCAATGGGCTCAAGCTCAATGCCAAGAAATGTGTAGTTATCCCCTTTGGGAAAAATACATGTACCCATGAATTACCACATAGGTGGCAGTACACTAAACACCAAAAGTGTGATAAGAGATTGAGGGACACAGGTGAACAGTGGTCTCACCTTCGATAACCACATCGCCACAACAGTCAGGAAATCCTTCTATGTGGCACACTCATCACTAAGGGCTTTTCATCCAGAAAAAAGGAGGTCATTGTCCCACTGTACTCATCCCTCATTAGACCCATTATAGAATACAATGCCCTGTTTGGTATGTACCTCTCAAGACATCTGCAACAACTGGAAAGGCCACAGAAATACCTCACTAAAAGAATCACAGGCCTAAAGCAGATGCCCTATGCTGACCATCTAAAAAAACTCCAGCTATACTCTGTCACATATCGTCTACTCAGAGGTGATCTCTGCTTAACATACAAGACCATGTCAAACCCAGAGCTGTTGGACATGCTACACTTAAAGAAATCCCAATCCCTCAGAGCCACACGCTCCAGGGATCTAAACCTTGTCATCACAATGAACAAAACATGCTGTAGGGATAGGTTCCTGACCCAGAGACTCCCAAGACTCTGGAGTAGACTGCCCATACATGTCAAGCAGAGCGCCTCTTTGGCCCTCTTCAAAAGGAACCTTGATGATTGGATGGGAGATAGGAAATTCACCCCGGAGATCATGTCAGTCGGCCTGCTAGACAGGGGTCTAGGGAAGTGAATACTGTGGGAAGAAATTGCCAGGGAATTGTTATTGCTAGGCTTGTATAGGCCCTAGGGCCGATAGCCTAGTACCAACCTATGAACCTATGAACATCCTTTCAAAATGTCCAGATAATTGGCTCATATTTTCTGCCTGTTCCCCTGTCCCCATGGCAAATCAGTGGGATGATCTCAGATTTGTAGTCAGCAATTAATGACATACATTTGACTTTCAGACCTCAAAACCTTCAGAAAATGTATATGAAAACAAATCATGTCACTCTATCAGCCCTCCAAGTTTATGAGAGCAATAGTCAAAACACCCTATTTCCACCCCCATGTTGTCAAGCTTTGACCAGAGTGTGTGCAATAAGAGATTGAGAGGTATGTGCATAATATTAACTCAGAATCTGGGAATATGTATAAAACAGTCAGGTAGTGTTAACAAACATTCCCTCAACAGGTATACCAGGTAAGAGATGTAGAATTTAACTATAAGACAGTTGAAGTATACACTTGTTTACAAATATACCACTGGCCAAACCAAGGCCATAGGGTAGTGTAATAATACCTGTATCTTAATGATTAGAGCAATGATCATTAAAGTTGTGAGAACTACAAGGATATAAAAGTTGTTAATTGACATCTATCCCCACCACATCTGCAACAATAATCTAAATACACAAATCAATGGGTATGTTTACACCAAACCTACTGTTGGGACATATGTCATATTGTTCAATAAATATTAAAATGTGTTTCTATTAATGCTCCATGTTGAAATACTATAATTGGCCTTTTGCTATCAATGTAACCTGCATGCCATTGTAATGGGCACTGTGGTTCCATATATGCATGTATTCTGTTTGCTATGCAACTGTTCCAAATCTGGTGTTTTGGGTTAATGGGAATATCTATGCATACTGTTATAACTAATCCTGGATTGTGTTTATTACTACTATCCCACATATATTTTAAAACTGCAACACCATAGCATGTTTGTGAAGGCTGGTCCCAGCAGACCCACCTTTCCCATCTCATCTGGCAATGGCACCAGGCTCCAGGACGTCTGGGACCCACCTGGGGACCTCCTCGTCTGCTGGTCCTGCGCCACCTTCGGATGGAACCACCTAAGGGGATGGTGTGGACAGGAAACCCGTAGTCAGGTCCGGGGATTTGTGTGTAGCAAGCTCCGAAGGGAGTTTGGATATCTGCTACATCAGTTTGAGGGCCGTGTGGCACATTTAGAGAGTCAGCCTACCCCTCCTACCCATCCACCAGCACAGCCACCTTTGGGGCCATGAAAGTGCAATGGTAACTGCCCATGGGTGGGGACCTCAGTCCCACTGTTTCCATTTGGGGGCTCATGGACTTCTGATTTCCAAACACCCATCCCCATCCAAGGTGTTTACACCCCACATGTGTCATATACCGGCCCTGTAAGCTGTCTTGTCTGTCTTCCTACCCAGCCTACCTCCCCAAATATACCTACTATCTTTCCCCAACATCCCACTCTCTTCTTTAAAAAAGGGCAATTTGTTCCCCCCAAAAAATCTTGCCCCATATGTAGCTGTCCATTTCACACACATGTCCACTGGACACATGTAATCTGGTCTAATTGGCTTCACAACATATTATTGTTGTCCTCACTCCTCTCTCAGGGGTTTGAATGTTCAAATCTACCTCCAAATTCAGTATATATGCACACCTGTTTCTGTAGAATAAATGGACAGCTATAGATCTTCCCTACACCTGTCCTGTACAACCCTAGCTATTTTCTCTATTGTCTTTCCCTCTGTGCGGCCCCTTTTTCACCACTTTCATATCACCCCTTTTTCTTTTCTTTTAAAGAAATTAGCACGGGGTAAGTGGGAGTAAGCACTTTTAAGCAGTAGTAAGCAGGATTAAGCCTGTTTGCATGGCGCTAAGCAATGTCTACACAGATTAAGCACTTTTAAGGCTAACTGTTGGTAAGCATATTTAACCAGAAGTCAGCATTGCTTACCGTCGTGCAAACCCGCAGAAACCCACTTACAGCTGCTTAAAAGTGCATTTTTCACTCTGTATTCAACAGCCCTTGTTCTGTCCAGCAACAAAATAATCAGCCTTTACAAGTCTCGAACCCAGGAGCTTGCACACCATAACCACAGTCATTTACCAGTATGCCATTTGAGCTGTCCAGGAATTGTATTGTTTCCTCAAACATATGCAGCACAGT
This sequence comes from Protopterus annectens, assembly GCF_019279795.1. Taxonomy (NCBI): domain Eukaryota; kingdom Metazoa; phylum Chordata; order Ceratodontiformes; family Protopteridae; genus Protopterus; species Protopterus annectens. The sequence goes on from NC_056732.1 coordinate 1,485,885,866, forward strand.
CATTCAACAGTAGGGAAATGTATTTATATATGTAGGTGTATGTATGTATGTATGATTGATATATATATATATATATATATATATATATATATATATATATATATATATATATATTTGTATATATGTAGACATACATGTATATATATTGCATTCCACACTCTGAACCTCTCAATGCAAAACATCTGACCAAACACACTGTTAATGGGGGTGAAGGGGCCCAAATTAGGGATCTCTTCTAATTATTGCCATTTTCCCTTCCTCCAGAGCTGGAGTAGATATGCCTTGCAGCAATAACCAGCACTTGCAAGTCTTGAACCCAGGACCCTCCACAACACACCTACAACAAGTTAACAATAAGCCATCTCAGCTGTAAGATGTCAGGATGATATCTGTAACATATCATGCAGAACAATCTGTCTGCCATAGGGAATGTACAATGTGAAAGCACTAAACATTCCAATGATACATACCCACACACATATATACATATATATATATATATATATATATATATATATATATATATATATATATATATACACATGTATATATATATATATATATATATATATATATATATATATATATATATATGTAGATACACTTATACACATATAAAGATATTACTACTTATATATATATATATATATATATATATGTATATGAAGAGTATATATAGAGGGTGCACAGCATATCAAACAGCCATTATTCCTACATGTTCCACCTTTTAAAATGGCCAGTGCTGGATTCTTTCCTACAAATGAGAATTATTGCATGAAACATATACCCACACACAATGCAAAGGACATGACACCACACACAAGTTTACACACAGAAATGTTTATTTGTGTACTATTTCAATTGTTTATGCCATTTCTTACAGCAGTTAGTGTTTGGAATACATAATAACTGATAAATGCAACTCTCAAAGAAAACATTTGATACAGTAATGTGAAAAACATAACATACTTTGCTGTCCATGTTAAGGCCTTCAAGTAGTACAACAGTAAAAAAAACACTTGCCTTAAAGATAAGAACCAATCAACACCTAATTACAGATGTAGTTCAGCAGCCTCCAATTACACTCTGCAGTCAACCCCTGGGGGAAAGTATTAGTTGTCACAATGTAAATGTATCTGTTACATAACAATGCTTAACTTAAAACGTCAGTATCACACTGATAAACAGAACTGTGTGTAAGACAGTAAGCTGTAGCCCACCACTGTTCCCATGGTGAAATGTATGAAAATGTACAGCCATATACCTTAATGTTTCTTAACACTGATATCCCTCACATGTTGTAACAGCCTAGGTTAAAAGCATTTAATACCCCTCCTCCATAAAATTTGTTACAAGGGCATATAACAGTGTTTTCCATAAACTAACATCCGGACTGCACAAGGTCACACATGTTTTGTCCAGCTGTGGCCTCATATATATGGACCCTACCACACAATTTGTGTGGGAGTCCACAACATCACTGGAATGATAGCAGGAATGCCAGCACTAAATAATAATAGGCCATTACCTAACAACCTCTTACTGCATGACATCTGGACAAAGCCTGGTATATATGTGGAGGACAGAGGCTGTAACACAGGGCCATATTTGTAATATTGCTGTTATACACTGTGAAAGTTGCTGGTGTTACAGGATTGGTTGCAACATACCCTTACTCAGGAATATGACGTCAGAAACACAAATGGATGTTGACATGTACTGATAGCAATCAACGGAGATAATGCCACTGCTATGTCAGACACATGACCTGTGTGGTAAACAGACAAAACACAACAGTCAATCCTCTGGCCATCATGTGGATAGGTCCACAGCTGACAGCTATGGAGACAGACTGCATTACATGCAAAACTAGCATGTACACACAAACCCTGTAAAACCAGCAGTATTCAATCCATATAACAGCAATACTCACACTGTCCGTAGGTCTGGAACCTTATACAAACATGTATTTGGCCTGTGTCCACAAGTCCTGTTGTAAGAGGTATTGCTACCTGCTGTCTGTAACACTACTCCCCACATACAGGAAGGATGTCTTCCATACAAACATGTATTTGGCCTGTATCCACAAGTCCTGTTGTAAGAGGTATTGCTTCCTGCTGTCTGTAACACTACTCCCCACATACAGGAAGGATGTCTTCCATACAGGAAAGGTAAAGGGACAATGCCCACATGATGTAGTCATTTATGGTAGTGGGTTGCTATGACATTGGCTAATGGAAGTACTACACAGCTGGCTGCATGCAATTAGCAAGTAGGGATCACCAAATGGTGCAGAGGCCATCACCTGATCATGAGCATCATGAGAGAGAGAGAAACAAAAAAAAACAGCAAAAACAGAAATAATAATAAAAAACAAAAATAATACTAAAAAGAAAAAAAACAAACAAGGGAGACATCCTGAAGTGCAACACAGAAAAGAGCATACTAATAAAACAGGTATGTGAAACATGTCAGCATGTAATTGAATGTAGTACTTGGTCTGTAATAATGGGACAGATTATTTCAAAAACTTTATATGTGCCATCAAGACTTGCTGTAATGATATCCTGCTGAACAACTGCTATGGACATAGCATCTGGCCCTGTGGACAGTGGGCCATACCTGTCAACTGCGTGGATCTGCACAGAATGACAAGATGTAACCCATCATAGTGTTTGTTCTGTTCCTCCAAACATGTATATTAGTCTGGAAAATAGTTGAAGGTGGAAGTAATGAAGTCATGATAGACACATGAGTGTCAGACCCCACCACCTTCAGAACAGTCATGCTAATGTGAAATGTATCATGGACAAACTTCATAGGTTTGTAATAGGCTTATCTACGATCTGTCCCTATATATCCCCACTAATGTTAGGCTGTGTCCACATGTGATTCTCTGTTTTGTAGCAAGACAGAACAGTGAAGCAGTTCAGGAAGAAAGTTCAGAATGTGGACCTGATGCTTGAAGGCACTCTCTCTCCTCTCCCTCTCTCTCTCTCTCTACATATATATATATATATATATATATATATATATATATATATCTGTATATATGTTGACATATTACAGATATATATATATATATATATATATATATATATATATATATATACATATAGATGTTTATGTCTACATGTATACCAACACACACACACACACACACACACAACCACACGTATATATATATATATATATATATATATATATATATATATATATATATATAAATATACAGATATATATATATATATATATATATATATATATATATATATATACATACATTTTTGAATGACTGTGCTGGATGGTATGTTTGAGAACACAACACACATATCTGCAGCTCAGATGGCTTACTGGTAAAGTGATGTGGCTATGGTATGCAGGGTCCTGGGTTACACACTTGCAAGGGCTGATAATATATTTGCTGGCAGAACAAGGTCTGTTGGATACAGAGTGATTAAGGTACCCATAAGCAGTTGTAAGTGGGTGCAAAATGGACAGTTATGTATGGTGTGACATTTGTGTTGGGAACAGATTGCCCTTTTTGTGTTAAGGTGAGAGTGGGATGTTAGGAAGGATAGTTGGTATATATGGGGAGGTAGGCTGGATCGGAAGAAAGACAAGACAAACAAGACAGCATACAGGGGCAGTATATGACATGTAGTGGGTAACCACCTTGGACAGGGAGGAATGTTTGGAAATTGGAAGCCCATGAGGCCCCAAATGGAAACAGTGGGAATGAGGTCCCCACCCATGGCAGTCACCACTGCACCTTCACGGCCCTGAAGGTGCCTGTGCTGGGGGCTGAGCAGGAGGGGCAGGCTGAACTTCTGTGTGTTAAGAGGGCCTCAAGGTGGTGTAGCAGATCCCACAATTTTCTGCAGAGCTCTCTATGCACCAGACCTTGGAGATGACTTCAGGTTACAGGATCCTGTCTGTGCATGCTCCCAGGGGGGGATAGGCCCCATCCCCTGAGGTGGTTCCACCTGAAGGTAGTGCAGGACCAACTGCTGACAAGGTCCCAGGCTGGGTCCCACATGTGCTGTGGAATGGTGCCATGGCCAGATGAGATGGGAGAGGTGGTTCTGCTGGGAACAGCCTTCCCAAATGTGCTATTGTGTTGCAGTTTTAGAACATATGTAGGTAGTAATAGTCAACACAATTCAGGATTAAAATGAAACAATCACCAGCCAGAATAGGTACCTAGGTCCTTATGTTTTTCCTACTCTAGTGACATAAAATGTTATAAGGAGGTTATAGAGAAACACTGGGCCATGTTAACAACAGATAGTGAAATTGCAGATGTAGTGGACGCCACATAGAAGAACTTTCTGACAACAGTGGCAACGTGGTGGTCAAAAGAGAGGTTGCTGTCAACCTGTGTTCCAAGATCTCTTATAATGCCTTCTGTGTTCAGTGGGCTACCATCAATGTGGTAATTCAAGGGAACCGGGTTTTTCCCAAAGGGGCTGAAGACACATTTTTTGGCATTGAGCGTAAAGCCATGGTTCTGACACCAGTCACTGGTCTCATTGAGGCCTTTCTGTAGGATGTCAACATCACATGGGGAGTTAACAATAGCTCAATACAGTGGTCTGAGTGCCCAAAATAAAACTAGTAAACCTGGAATAAGGCACACATGGAGCTCAGCAAATGGGCAACTTCTTTAATGGACACAAGCACAAATAAATCCACAGCAAATGAAATCACAGCAGCACAGCACAGCAAACGAACTCACAGTAGCACAGTAATGCTGTACAAGTAAATCCACATACGTTTTCATCAAAATAACTTCATGAGGGGATGAAGTTATTTTGACGAAAATGTATGTGGATTTACTTGTACAGCATTACTGTGCTGCTGTGAGTTCGTTTGCTGTGCTGTGCTGCTATGATTTCATTTGCTGTGGATTTATTTGTGCTTGTGTCCATTAAAGAAGTTGTCCATTTGCTCAGCTCTGTGTGTGCCTTATTCCAGGTTTAGGAGTTAACAATAGCTCCCAACTTGCAATCATCTGTGAACTTTGTCAGTCCGAGTCCTTTTGTGTTGGTCCAGACTTCAGAGAAGTAGATACCAAACAGGAGAGGACCCAGGACCGAACTCTGTGGGACTCCACTTGTGACTGTTAAGCAGTCTGACTTGGAGTCAACTACTTTCACAATGTGGGTTCTATCTGTGAGCCAGTTTGCAACCCACCTAGTAATATAGGGTTTGATGCCTACCTTAGTAAGTTTTTCTATGATTCTTGAATGGGGAATGGTATCACAGGCCTTGGCCAGATCAAGGTAGGCTGTCTGAACCACCTTACCTTCATCCACAGCTCTGGTGACTGACTCAAACAAGTCGACCAAGTTGAGCAGGCATGATCTACCCTTCACAAAACAAAACTGTGTGGGATCCAGAGTTTAGAGATGCCCTATATCATTGTTTATTAGGTGCATGATAATGAGTTCCATAGCTTTGCATATCAGACTCATCAGGCTAATGGGGCGATAGTTCCCGGGGTCTGTAGTCACTCCTCATTTCTGGAGAGGGATGACTGTAGCAGTATGCCATTCAGTAGGGACAAAACCTGAGGTGAGGCTGTGATTGAACAGGGCACACAGGTGAGGTGCCAATTCACTCTGTAGTTCATGTAGAACACAGCTAGGGATACTACCAGGTCCCATAGAAGCTGTATTCTTGGCCTTGGACAGTACTGTTCTAACCTGTGCAGCAGTAATTCTCAGTGCTTGGCAATCTACTGGTATTGTGATTGATCCTTTAGGGGGAGAGAGGGGTAAAGTTTGCACTGAATCTGTCAGCCAGTATATTTGCAATATCTGTTGGCTCAGTATAGGAGGTACCATTGTGCAGTAGCTTAGAGCAAATCTGGGTATTGCCATGGAGATTTTTTACATAACTATAGAAGGCCTTGTGGTTGTCTTTACTATCTGCTGCAGATCTGTTTTCATAGCTAGCTTTAGAGGATTTGATGAGGGATCTGAACCTTTTGTTGAGGCTGATAAGGGAGTTTTTCCAGTCTTGGGACTTCACCTTATTCCGCATCAGTTTCCTCCTTCTGTTGTAGAATCAGGTCTTTGTTTATGGCAGGGGATGACCAGATTGGCTTCTTTTTTTGAGGAGAGCATCTTAGTATTGGGTATGGTGAGATCCATGCATTTGTGTACGTGTTCATACAATGTATTGGTGTATGATTTGGCGGGCATGCAACTATTCTCCATTTCCATGGGTGGCGTGAAGTTAGCCACCTCTGTTTTTAGGAGCCCAAAGTTAGCTTTGGAGAAGTTTTTCATGGTGGCTACCTTTATTGGGAGGGGGGTGGGAGGGATGTGGATTTCCAAGATGATTAGCTTGTGATTGGATCTAACCAGGAGGAGTTTACTATTGGTGTAGAGCAACGGTCGCCCATGTTAGTAATGACCAGGTCAAGGATGTTGCTACCTCTAGTGGGGGTAAGAATGAGCTGGTCCTGGACATTGGAGTTAATGATTCCAGAAAGCGTTTGGCAAGTGTATTGGTACATGAGTAGTTTTCCCAGTTAATGGAGGGGTAGTTGAAGTTGCCCAGTATGAGAGTGTTAGGTTGGACCCTGATATTCTCCACGGTGCTTAGGAATGTGAAGTGTGAATCTTGGCACATGGTTGGGGATCTATAGCAGGCTACGACCTGAATCTCTGTCTTACCCAATTTTATCTACCCCTGAAGTATCTCAGATGCATTATGTTGGGCTACCAGTCTGGAGGTGTGCGCATCCTTTATGAATATGGAAACACCACCGCCTTCGGAGCTTCAGTCCAAGTTCTGGAGTCGAAAGGTGTGGAATGAGTTGTAGCCTGATAGTGCAGGGGTGCTTTCTGCTGCCTTGAACCAGGTCTCTGTTACAGCACAAATGTCGATGTTCTCCATTTTAAAGAGTACTTCGAGTGAGTGCATTTTGAGATTTAGACTTCTAGCATTGAGCAGCATGACCCTCAAATTGCATTTGTTTGTGGCTGTTAAGGTGGTAATTTGGCCTTTTAACACCACCTAAAAAAAGGCACTATAGGGGTGTCAAGAGCCTTGGCCAGTATCTGGAAGCCCATGGGTGACAGATGCAGGCCATCTTTGGCAAAGCATCGAGGTCTGTCAATCATGTCATACCAGGCAGACAGGTACTGGATCCCCTTAGAATTACACCAGAAACTTAGCCAAATGTTGAAATAAATCATTTTCTGTTTGTACTGTTGCCCAACAAACCCCTGTATAGGGCAGCCACATGACTGAACTGTGTGCACACACACACACACACACACACACACACACACACACACACACACACACACACACACACACACACACACACACATCACCAACTCAGCTAGGACACCTCCATACCTGCACACACCACATCTGCACAGCCCAATTAATAACAAAACTCCCTAACACACACACATGATGTCAACCAAACAGCTCAGCCTATGTCTTTGGCAAACCCACAACACATCCTGTGTATATGATGATACTGTGCCACATCCCTGTCATCCATACCATTGATGCAGAGACAGGCTAATATGGATCTGATGCACAGGGTGTATGTACTAAGGTGTAGCAATGTAATGCTGCATAACATGTTTTCAGCAGGAAAGTTTAATGCTTACTGTCAGGATATATAGCTGTCCAGCCATGATGCATTATAGCTGTTATTAACACTGACTGATAGTGGTCTCCATAATGTATTCAGTTTGTGTTGTAGGTGTCTGTGTGTCAGCAGGATGTTGGTCTGCTGTTGTTTCCAACAAGGGGTATGGCACTATGGTGACACATTGACTGTGTCATATCCTGGGTACAGCTGAACACAAGTAACAGGTCTGTATAACAGTTACTGCATGTGCAACATGGCTGATAGGTCTGAGCTCTGTAAACAGGTGAGTGCATGGTGGCTGATGTCAGCAGTCCTTCTACAGTGGACAATGGTAAGTGTACTGGGTGGCACACATCACATGCTTGTGTATAATACATTCACACAGAGGATTTGGTGTTGATGCAATACACAGAGAATACTGTACACTTGGATGTACTTAATTTTGCAGTGAACTCATTTTAGCCTATGTAATTCCACCAAGACATAATAGGCAAAACATCACATCAGTAAATAATTAGTCTGCTACTTTAATGTCATTGATGATGGTACTGGCAGGATATATATCACCTTCCCCAATGTAGTGCAATTCCAGCATTGGTAAACATAGATGTGCTGGTGTGGGTGGCATAGCCGTACACTTTGGAGGGTGTGGGGTGGTGTAGAGCTGCACATAGTGTGAGTGATGACTACTTAACCTGTTAACATAAACTGTACAGTATTACAGCAGACTAAGCATGGGGATACACACAACAATAACCCCAATGAGGATGGCTGTGTCCACAACATTGGCAGCCAGCTATATATACCAACTCCAGTATCACTGTATAGCTATACAGTGGGGAAGAGGGCATTTACACATCTACTACTAGTTTTGATGGAATTAATTTTCATGACTTGATGAAATGTTAGCATTTGCCAGTCAGTTCTCTGACAGATGACCTCCTGGGACATGTATTTTCTGCAAACTGAAGTAGATATCTTCACGTACACACACACTTACTTGGCAACACTGAGGGTAGAACCCCTACCAAGTTACATATTGCTACTAATGTGTTTGGCCGTAATTGCACAAACCACACAGCTTTTAGGATGAGGTATGTGCTGAGTCTCTTGTTAAGTGAGGAACATCACCAGGCCTTGTACAGTATGGTAATGGGGGATGTACTGGGTGTTAATGGACAATACATAGTATGCCATTCTATCATATACACATTGACAAACATATAACAATCATAGACACATCTGAGAGACCTGGGTTTATCAGTGCTAACTACCTTGTCAGTGAGTCCATTCTATTACAGATAATTTGCACACAGCACATGCATCATTGGGCTGGATAGTGTACTCATTTACCTTGTATGGTTGATGGTGACAGTGGTCCTCATACAGTGGACATTGGGATATGTACTGGGGGTACCATGGTGTAAAGACAGTATACCCAGCACCCACACCCCACATTGGATATTTTACTCTGACATACCCACAATCACACATTGACCAGGACTGCAATACAACCCCTTGTCTATCTCATCAGTGCTAATACAGGGATATGTATTTATTGCACATGCCACAGGGATAGTAGGGTGATGGTTTGTCATGGCTCTCCTAATGTCAGCAACATTACTATGCCGTATACTGTATGGCCAGGTGTATTTTATTTGGATAATGTGGCCTCAGAATGCTGTATCCTATAAATATACACACTTGCACACATACAAATGCTTGCCAAGACTCAGAGGATAACCCATGCCTATCTACCCATTTGTACAATAGTGTTGTGCTGGTACTGCAAGCTCCAGGTAGCCCATAGGGTGAAGAGTGTAACAAGGTATATTTAATGTCCATTACAGCAGCAGCCTTTCTAACTATGGCAATAGGGGTGTAGTGTGTGAGAAGGTCCTCAGGGTATTATCAACTGCAGGTTTACAAACACACAGGCACTGTTATTCTCAGCAATGCACACTGACACATTTGTCAGTACTGGGGACCATAGGTGCAGGTGTTCCTAGGTGTGTACCAGGATATTGTCCATGGAGAGATGAGAAGAGTAGGGGATGTGGTTAAAGTGGTATCATGCCACCTGACATCTGTCAGCAGCCATCTATCAACTGATGCCACGGGAGTGATCCTCAGGAAGACAGTTAAATGCAACATCCAATCATCTGGTTGTCTCTTGCAGAGGGCCAGTGAGGTGCTCCAATTGACATGTATGCAACATATATTACATAGCATGGCCAGTGTCTGGGTTGGAGACCTATACCCAAGCATTTTATGTTGACTGTGGTAGTCTAGTTGAAGTATCCATGGCATGTGGTGCATACAGGGTGGGGGTTCCTAGCTGTGGTATTCACAACACAGCTGTGCAGACATGTCAGTGTCAGTCAAGCATATATTGCCTCTGAGCAGCCAAGATGGATACCTGACATCTGCACATCTGTACAGAGGACAGACAGAAATCAGCTAGCCAACAGGTTATGCATTAGGATTAATGATTTGACAGATAGACATCTGACACTGATAGGTATGCCATTACTACATGTCAGCAGCCCTCAGTGACATGTCCTATGCACATAATAGTCTACAGTTAATATCCACATATCAGATCAATATCTAGTAGCAAGTACTTAATAACACACAGCTCACACACCAAGAACACGATAGTCAGTACTCAGAGTCCAGCTTTGCATGCAGGGGTGTATGGTTCCAGTACTACAGTCTGCAATCAACTCTTACTTGGGAAAGCACTAACAGTAGTAATGTAATGATACAATACATGCAAGTGTGACTGCATATAACCTGAGATACTACCCATGTATGAAACACATACAAAAGGAAAATATTGCTGTACTAGCCATATATACTCAGGTGTCCCAGACAATATACTCACTCCCCTTGCTACTGTAATGACAGCACATAGAATGTTATGTACAGGGAATTGAATACACTTATTAAAGATTTCATTATCATGCTATTTCATCAGACTGGAATGTGATCACTGGTTACCAGGGCTGAGCCATGCTTAGCTGGTGTAAGCATTGCTTCAATATAAATGCTAAGCAGATTTGCACACTGGTAAGTGAAGCCTACACAGTGCAAGCAGCATTTAATGTAACCTTATGTTAGCAGCAATTACCGTCGGGCAAACCCACACAAACTCACTTAAAGCTGCACAAAACCACCTTAACCACTCTGTATCCAACAGTCCTTGTTCTGCCTAGCAACAAAATAAACAGCCCTTGCAGGTCTTGAACCCAGGACCCTCTACACTATAGTCACAGCAGTTAACCACTTAGCCATTGCAGCTGTGAAAAGGGTTGTTGTTTTTTCCAGTATATCTGTCAGTACACATACTGAATAGTAGTGAACAACTGCTTTGACTTCTACAATTCTGTAGTACTTGTTAGTTATATCAGTGATGAATTAAGTATGTTGTCATATCTAAATATACACATATCAGATAAATATGGTGTGATACATCAGGGAAGAAATAAACAACAGTCATGTTTACACATAACAAGGATATGGATATATATATATATATATATATATATATATATATATATATATATATATATATATATATATATATATATATATATGACAAAAACAGCCAAACAAACTATTGAAAAGGAAAACCACGAAGGAAGCTGAGTGCAGATATAATAAATATTCCAATGGACAGGCGATAGCTTTAAAAACAATGATGTTAGCACTTTTATTAACCAAGAACTTTCGGAAGGTATACTAACCCTCCTTCCTCAGACAAAACAGTTAAAATCAATGAAGGGAAGAGGTTAAATACTTGTAACCCCTCCCTAATTAGCAAATTTTAATTAATAAAATACATTCATTTAAAAGACAAACTGCTTTTTCGTCTTGGTTAAACAAAGAGGCATCTTTTGTCAACATACACACATGTGTAAAATCATACCATTCTTTAAAACCTTTTGTAAAAGGCACCTTCATAGAATGTACATTCTAGTTATTCCAATATGTATATACAAATAAATACTAAAAAAGATATTATTAACTAAATAAGCACTAATGACATATGTTAAAAAGCTGGTGGGGCAGAAAGAAAACAATCCTTTCACATCAGATGGTGTTGCCCTATAAGACATAAAAAACAAAACAATAATACCCCCCAATCAAGAAAACAACAGAGAGTTCACCTAATAAGGGCTGCCTAAACCTAACCAGAGAGCATGGCTGTAGGAAACTGTTATCCAAAAACAAAGGCTGTGAGGCTGCAAAATAGGGACAGAGAACAAAAGAACTGAATGGTGAAACATCCAAGGAAAGTGGGATGGGCCTAAACAGCAAAAGTTGACCTAAAGGAAATCAGCCAAAATTGAAATCAAACCTACTTTATCTCCTCATGGCTACTAATCTAAGTATACAGGACAGAGCAATAGCCTCATTCAAGCCGGGTTATGTGTACGCTGCCGTTCTCACTTGCCAAAGGAGTTCTTCCTTTTCTAAAATTAGCTGCCAGGGGCCGCTATTAGGGTCTGTGGCTACTTGTTTTACCACTACAAAGTTGAACGCATGACCCGGGTGGTCAGCAATATGGCAGGCTAGTGCGTTCTTTATGTCAACCTTTGAAATTGCATATAGATGTTCGTATATCCGTTTCTTAAGTGCCCTTTTGGTCTTTCCTATATAGAAAGCCGAACATAGGGTGCATAGGGCAACATAAACGACTGCCTTAGACTCACAATTAAAGCTACCCATGACTTTATATGTATTTCTATTGATGTTAAATTGGAGCCCCTCTAGAATACATTTACACTGACGGCATGTCCCACATCGGGTCATCCCTTGACGCCTGTTAGAGAATGTTTTTTTGTTGTTATTCCTCTCCAAGAGAGATTTCAACGACAACCCTTTTCTAAAAGTAAAACCTGGAACTGTGCCTAATAGGTCAGTTAACTGTTTGTCTTCTTTAATTATTAACCAATTCTTCTGTAAAATGTCTCTAATGAAGTAATGGTCAACAGAGAACGTACACAAAAACTTTGTTCCTACATCTTTCCTAACAGTATTCCTCATTTCAATTGCCTTATTACCATACTCCATATTACTATCGAAGTGCTCTGAATTCAAAATAGGCCGAAAGTAACCGACCATCCTTTTACCTTCTACTTCCTTTTTAATTTCAATAAGAAGGACCTGGGGATAACCCCTATTAATAAACATGCTAGTTAATTTATCGCACTCCTTAACGAAATCCACATCTCTGGTGGTCATACGTGCTGCCCTTACCATCTGTCCTTTGACAACAGCTTTCTTTTGATGGTAAGGGTGGCAACTACTGAAGTGTAGAAACCCGTTAGAATACGTAGGTTTGCGGTAAATACTGCTCATAAATCTAGATTCCCCATAATCCTTAGTAAGCATTATGTCCAGATAATTTATTTCATTGACGTTTACTTCAAAGTAAAGTCAAAAACTAGTAAAAGTCTTCATAATATCAATGAAGCCCTTTATGTCATCAACAGGACCCTT
>NC_056732.1:1485903997-1485976497 GCF_019279795.1 Protopterus annectens
TAACTAGCCTAGCCCAGATACAGAGTTGTTGTATCCAGGACTGTATGTAAGCTTTTGAGACCCGCAAGCCTTTCTGTGTTGGAGGAAAGCCTTTTAGCTTATCAGTGGGAGTGGTAAGCACTAGGTAGCCTGTCCACCACAAGAAGAGTGGTTCTTGGCCCAGAAATTTTAGTTTATTGACCATTTGGACAGTTTGTCCATCTCTTTCAACTTTCTGGTTTAAAAGACCACATCTGCGCTTGTTTCCCATCTTTCCTGTAACTAACCTACTGGGAAGCACTAGAAAGCCTTAAACTGATACAAGCCTTCTAGCTTAGACGAGAGACTTTGGCGTGATTAAGTATCAGTTTTTCTGTACTTTCTTGCTGTACTTAACTGTTTTCCGCCTAAACGCCGATTTTTCCAGCATTTATTGTGGTTTAAAAGCTTGTTTTTTGTTCACATATTGCACTTATTTGACTGCCTGCACTTTTAAAAAGTCATTTTTTGTTTAAATAATTTAACTGTTGTAGGCTACACACTAAAGTGTGATAGCCTTTTCTGATCGTTTGTAGTCGTTTAAAGCTGTTTTAAATGTATGTTTTACTGTTTTTGCCTTATCTTTTAAAAAAAAATTCCTTATTTCCCGCCTTTCTAAGCTAGTATAGTATAGTTTTCAGGCTAGTGCTGAATTTCAGGGCTGTGTTACAAGTTTTTGAGTTGCTCATACCTTACTTGGATAGAAGGAAGTTTCTCTGTTCACCTGTGAGAGAGGGGAGCTTTGAGCAGCCTATCTGTCCCTGGAGGAGTGGTTCCAGCCCAGAAGTTAGTAGTTTATTGGCCATTTTGGGCTAATTTTTCTCTCTTTCATTTCCCTGCTATAAAAACTGCAACTGCACAGTTTTGTGTGTCAGGCAGCGCCAGCTAGCTACGGTTAAATTATTCCCGGCTCCACTAAGTCTCCTCTTCAGTTTTTCCCTTGAAACTAGTCTAACTCTCAACCTAACCACTCAAAAATCATCCTACAGCCCAGCACTTGCTAAGACCTAATAGCAAGCACTAATATACCCTGACACTTGATTGCCCAGCAGGGCAAGGCTCTTTATTCACCCTTCACCAACCAAGTGACTAAGCAGCTCACCCTACTATTCAGGCATGACCAAAGGGCAATTTCAGGTGTACTCTCCAGTCCAGCTGGTGAAACTGGGTATCCTGAGGCAATGTTACAACTGCCTCATGTACACAGACAACCCTCTCCTCCTACCACAAAACACTAACATATGTGAGAGATGCAATTATACAGCCAAACTGGAGGCTAAGCTGTCTCCACCCAAGACTGAAACAGACAGTCAAGAGGAGAAGGTTAACACTTGCACCACACCTCCAGCCACACATAGACCTACTAAACCAGCATTGGCACAAAATACACATAAATACACAAAATCATACTCGGAAGCTCTAAATAATAACCTGCAAAATAATCAGAGACCTCCAAAGCAGACACCCAAACAATCTGCACCTCCCATCACAAACCAGACAACACATAAAACACAAAATCAGTGTCACGCACAATCACAGCCCTTAAGGGAAATAACATACCTAACACACTAGTAATAGGTGACTCTATAGTCAGGCACACTGACGTCCCACTCACTAGGCTGGACAAGCAGAAGGTTACTGATAGCTGCCTGTTGGGAGCCAGAATCTGCCACATAACACAAGCACTCAGGTCACTCCAGAACAAGTACAAATATGACTCTGTCATTGTTCATGTTAGTGTGAATGACCTGAGACGTACCTCCCTGGACTACATGAAAAGAGACATGAAAGAGCTCTCTGATCATGTAGTCCAGGCTGGTATGACCCTGACCCTGAGTAGCATCCTGCCCTCACCAAGAATGATACCTCAGTATAAAGAAAAAATGATCAATTTCAACAATTGGCTAAGCTTCTGGTGTCATTTAAAGGGAATCCAGTGTCTGTCAGCCTGGGATGACATGCTCAACAAGCCACATTGCTTTGCAAGAGACAGCTTGCACCTGTCACCCCTAGGCTTTCGAATACTGGCCAAGGCTCTTGCTGCCTTCATAGTGCCTTTTTTAGGCAAGGCTCAAAAGTCAAACCCACCTCCGTAAACAGCACAATTAACAAAAAACTGAGGGTTATGCTACTCAATGCCAGGAGTTTAAATCTCAAAATGCACACGCTCAAATCACTCCTCAGAATGGAGAATGTTGACATCTGTGCAGTAACTAAAACCTGGTTCAAGGCTCCAGAGAGCACCCCAGCACTACTGAGCTACAACTCATACCACACATTTCGGCCACAGAACATGTACCGAAACACAAAAGGAGGGGGTGTATCCATATTCATCAAGGATACCTAAACCTCCAGGTTAGTGGCGCAGCATGATACCTCTGAGATCATCCATGTGCAACTAACATCGGGCAAATCTGCAATGCAAATTGTGGCCTGCTACACACCCTCCATGACCCAGGACCACCTCTCCACCTTTCTGGAGACACTGGAAAACATGAAGGTCCTACCGAACACCCTGATATTGGGCGATTTCAATTATCCTACCATTAACTGGAAAAACTACTCGAGTACAAACTCCCAGGCCCAGTGCTTCCTGGAATTCATCAACTCAAAAGCCCTGGATCAGATGATAAACTCCCCTGCCAGAGGTGAAAACATATTGGACCTGGTCATCACCAACATGGGCAACAGGTGTTCCACACAGGAGGTCAACCTGTTACTGGTAAGATCAGACCATAAACTAATCACTCTGGATGTCCACACCCCACCACCACCCCCAACTAAGGAAACCACAGTAAAAAACTTTTCTAAAGCAAACTTCACCTTACTTAAGACAGAGGTGGTAAGTTTCACAGCCCCCACTCTAAAGGATAACACTGCCCAAGATGCAGAAACCTTTACAAATGAACTCTATGAGCACCTACAAGGATGCATGGATCATGCCATCCCTAGCAAAACCAAGACTCACTCCTCTAAGAGAAGGAAACCAGTCTGGTGGACCCCTGCCATAAACAGGCTATGCAATAGAAAGAGGAAACTAGTTCAGAAAAAAAGCAAATCCCAAGACGGAAAGACATCCCTGATCAGTATCAGTAAGAAACTAAGGTCCCTCATAAAATCATCCAAGGCTAACTTCGAAAGAAAAATAGCCAAGGATTCAAAAGATAACCACAAAGCCTTCTTTAGCTATGTTAAGAATCTAAGTGGCAACTCGCAGATATGCACTGAACTAGTGCAAAATAGCACAAAATATAGTGAACCTGATATTGCCAACAACCTGGCAGATAGATTCAATGCAAACTTCATCAACAACAATACCGGAAAAGTGTAGTGTCTCGGAAATCACAGATGCACAGGTGAAAACAGCCCTTTCAAAAGCCAAAAACACAGCATCAATGGGGCCAGATGGTGTCCCAGGCTGCGTCTTGCACTAACTACAGAATGAACTAACCCCCCACCTAAACACGCAGTTCAGCCTCAGCCTCTCCACAGGCTATGTGCCCATAGAACAGCACACAGCAACTGTTATTCCACTCCACAAAGGACGGGCCACAACTGACCCTGGTAACTATCGTCCCATAAGCCTGACTAGCCTGGTCTGCAAGGCTATGGAGTGCATCATCAGGGAACTCATTAACAAAGACATTGGGAACCTCCAAACACTTGACCCATCCCAGTTCGGCTTTGTTAAGGGCAGATCATGGCTACTAAACCTGGTTGACTTCTTCGAGACAGTCACCAAGGCTATAGATGAGGGAAAGGCGGTTCACACAGCCTACCTTGACCTTGCCAAGGCTTTTGACACCATTCCCCACTTGGGTATTACAGAAAAACTCACCAGCCTGAACATAAACCCCTACATCACGAGATGGGTTGCCAGCTGGCTTACAGACAGAACTCACACGGTAAGAATATCAGGCTCCAGGTCCAACTCTAAACCAGTCACAAGTGGTGTCCTGCAAGGCTCGGTCCTGAGACCCCTACTTAGGTTCATAGGTTCATAGGTTCATACTAGGCTATCTGCCCAAGGGCATTTATAAGCCTAGCCCATAGTTATTTGGCTTTCGCCACCCCTTTAGCTTGAATAAAACTATGCCTATTATTTTGCTGTGCCTCTGTCAAGCAGTGACACTGAAGTAATCCCTGGGGTATATCTGCGATCCCCCATCCATTGGTCAAGATTCCTCTTGAACAAGGCCAGCGAGGTGCTCTGCCTCACATGTACCGGGATTTTGTTCCACAGCATAGGGAGTCTCTGGGTGATGAATCTGTCCCTCCAGCATGTTCTATTAATAACCGTGTCAAGGTTTAAGTCTCCCGCCCTTGTGGTTCTGAGGGATCTAGATTTTTTTGAGGTGAAGCATATTCATCAAATCAGGGTTTGACATGGCCTTATATGTCAGGCACAGGTCACCTCTGAGCAAGCGGTATGAGACTGAATAGAGCTGGAGTTCTTTCAGTCGGGCAGCATAAGACATATTTTTGAGACCCTTTATCCTTTTGGTACGGAACTTTTGGGGCCTTTCCAGCTGCTGCAGGTGTCTGGTCAGATACATTCCGAATGGGGCATTGTACTCAATCATAGGTCTAATGAGTGATGAGTACAGGGGGACGATTACCTCCCTTGATCTAGATGTGAATCCCTTCATGATCAGGTGGGCAATGTAGAAGGTTTTCCTAACTACTTTAGCAACATGAGTGTCAAACGAAAGGCTACTGTCAACCTGGGTCCCCAGATCCCTGATGACTTTTTCTGTGCTCAATGGATTGCCACCTATATGGTAGCTAGGGGTAACCTTGTTTTTCCCGAAGGGTATGACTATGCATTTCTTGGCATTTAACTTTAGGCCATGGCTCTGGCACCAGTTATCCGTTTCTGTGAGGCCCTTCTGAAGGATATCTGTGTCAGATGTGTTTTCGACTATCATCTGCAAACTTTGTCAGCCATAACCCTCCTGTGTTTGCTTGTACTTCAGAAAAGTAGATGCCGAACAAGAGTGGACCCAGGACTGAGCCCTGTGGGACACCACTTGTGACAGGCTTTGAGTCTGACATGGCTCCAGCAACTCTGACCCTGTGGGTTCTGTCACTTAGCCAGTTTGCAACCCATCTTGTGATGTATGGGTTTACATTCAAGCTGATGAGTTTTTGATGATACCTGAGTGGGGTATTGTGTCGAAGGCCTTTGCCAGGTCAAGGTAGGCTGTATGGACTGCCTTTCCCTCATCAATGGCCTTGGTGACTGTCTCGAAAAAGTCAACCAAGTTTAAAAGGCATGATCTGCCTTTGACAAAGCCAAACTGGGTTGGATCCAAAGTCTGCAAGTTCCCTATGTCTTTATTTATGAGTTCCATTATGATCCTCTCCATGGCTTTGCAGATAAGGCTTGTCAAGCTAATGGGACGGTAATTTCCAGGGTCGGTGGAGGCACCGCCCTTGTGAAGTGGGACCACAGTCACCGTCGCCACTCCTTGGAGTGCGTATCCTGAGGTGAGGCTAAGATTAAACAGCTGTCCTAACTGCGGGTTTAATTCCTCATTGAGTTCATGGAGCACACAGCCGGGGACACCATCCGGTCCCATGGATGCTGTGTTTTTTGCTTTGGAGAGAGCAGTTCTCACCTGGGCGTTGGAGATGTTTGGGGGGCTACAATCCTCTGGTATAGATATCTCTCCTTTTGGGGGGCAGGGGGGGAGAAGTTTGCACTGAACCTGTCAGCCAGTATGTTGGCAATGTGTGTAGGTTCAGTAATCTTCACATCATTTTGAACTAATTCTGAGCATATCTGGGAGTATCCTCCTAGGTTTCTAACATAGCTAAAGAAGGCCTTATGGTTGTCTTTTGAATCCTTGGCGATTTTTCTCTCAAAATTTGCCTTGGATGATTTTATGAGAGCTCTTAGTTTTTTACTTATAATGATCAAAGGTGTCTTACCTTTCAAGGATTTTGCTCTATCTTGTAGTAGCTTCCTCCTTTTGTTGTAGAGTTTGTTTATGGCTGGGGTCCACCAGACTGGACGCTTGCCTTTGGTACAAAGAGTCTTAGTTTTGTTTGGGATTGCCTGATCCATGCAGTCCTGTAGGTGCTGGTAGAAGGCATTTGTAAGTGATTCAGCGGTTTGAGTAATGTTTACCACTGGCTCAGGGGCCTTAAAGGAGACCACACTAGTTTTTAGAAGTGTGAAGTCGGCTTTTGAGAAGTTTTTCACTGTGGTCTTTTTTGTTTCAGGTGGGGGCGGGATAAGGACCTCCAGCGAGATTAGTTTATGATCTGATCTCACCAGTGAGGGGTATACTTCCGGTGTTGAACATTGTGATCCCATGTTCGTGATGATGAGATCAAGTATGTTTTCTCCTCTTGTGGGGATGGTGACTAGTTGTTCCATGGCATTTGAGTTTATGAACTCCAGGAACCTTTGGGCTAGAGTGTTTGGGCTTGAGTAGTGTTCCCAGTCTATATTAGGGTAGTTGAAGTCACCTAGTATGATGGTGTTTGGAGATACATTTATCCCCTCCATTGTTTTCAGGAAGGCCATGTGAGGTTCCTGAGTTTGAGAGGGTGGCCTGTAACATGCTACAAATTTCAGAGCAGTCTTGCCTATGGATAATTGCACCTGGATGGTCTCCGATGCATCGTGCGTTTCCACCAACCTTGAGGTGTGGGTGTCCTTTATGAATATGGACACCCCCCCTCCTTTCTTGGTGTTGTCCGGATTTTGGGGCCAGAACGCATGATATGAGGTGAAACCTGCTAGTGCTGGGGTGCTCTCAGGAGCCTTGAACCAGGTTTCTGTCACAGCACAGACATCGATGTTCTCCATACTGAGAAGGGCCTCGAGTGCGTGCATCTTGAGATTGAGACTTCTGGCATTGAGCAGCATTACCCTTAGTTTTTTAACTTTTTTGTGTTCTAGGGTGGTAGGTTTAGAATTTGAGCCTTGCCTAAAAAGGCACTATGGGGGTGGCAAGAGCCTTTGCCAATATCCGGAAGCCTAGGGGTGACAGGTGCAAGCCGTCCCTTGCGAAGCAGCGTGGCTTGTCCAGCATGTTATCCCAGGCAGACAGACATTGGATCCCCTTTGAATGACACCAGAATTTAAGCCAATTATTAAAGCTGATCATCTTATCACTGTATTGTGGCATCATTCTAGGTGAAGGTAGGATACTGCTCAAGGTCAGGGTCATACCTGCCTGGGCTACATAATCAGAGAGCGCCTCAATGTCTCTTTTCATGTAGTCCAAGGAGGTACGTCTCAGGTCGTTGACACCAGCGTGGACAATGACTGAGTCATACTTGTACCTGCTGTTGAGAGACCTGAGTGCTTGTGTTATGTGGCGGATTCTAGCGCCCGACAGGCAGCTTACTGTGACCTTCTCCTTACTCAGTCTGGTGAGTGGGACGTCAGTGTGCCTGACTATGAAGTCACCTATGACAAGTATGTTTGGTGTTGTATTTGGCCTTAAGGGCAGTGACTGCTTTGTACACTGATTTTGTTGTTTATGTGTTGTTTGTGTGGTGTATTGAGTTTGCAGTTGCTTGGGTGTCTGCTTTGGAGGCCTCTGCTGTTTAGGTAAATTTTTACTCAGAGCCTCCGAGTATGTCTTAGTGTGTTTATGTGTTTGATTCAGTGGTGTGGTTGAGTTATGTGAGACTGGTATTGTGGTGTGTGTAGTTGCCTTCTCCTCCTGCCTGGTCTTGCCAGTCCTGAGTTGAGAGAGCTCAGCCTCCAGTCTGGCTAAATAGCTGCATCTCTCACAAGTGTTAGTGTTACATGGGAGGAGGAGATGGTTGTCTGTGTACATGAGGCAATTGTAACATTGTCTCAGAATTCCCAGATTCACCAAATGGGCAGGAGAGGACGCCAGCATTTGACCCTTCGACATGCTAGAAAGAATTATGAGTTGGTATGAGACAGAAAAGTAGTGGGCTTAGCAGGGAAGTGGGCACTCCTGGGGGTTTTGCTAGTGAGAGATTTGTATAATATAGAGTGCTTGACCTGCAAAGAGAATGCTTATAAGACAAGGGATATGCTTATAAGACAAGTGCTGAGCTTTTGAGAAGAAAAAGCTATTTGGAACAAGTGCTGCACTTTTTAGTGTAGGTGTAAACTGTTTAGGTACCTAACAGAGCAGTTCTAAGGGAAAAATTGAAGAACAGACTTTCTGGAGCCAGAAAGAGTTTAACCTTGTTTAACCGGGGCTGCCCGATGCTGCTCTAGTGGCAACTCCGCTAAAGAGCGTTAAAAGCGTGCTTGATAGCAGGGGCTGGAAAGAAGCAGGAATAGACCCAAAGGGAAAATAAAACTACAGTTTCAAGTCAGTAACCACCTCTACGGGGGCAGGAAGCTGCTCAATGTTAGTCACTGCCACTGATGAACACAGAGACCCTCCTTCAGCCCAAGCAAAAATGGCCTCACAGAAACTTTCAAACAGTTCAGGAACAGCAAGCCTGTAACTGAACTTTTTTTAACTCTCAGAAAAGTGGGAAAAAAGCAAGATTTTTTTTGTTTTTGTTTTTTACAGAGATAGCAGAGGTTCACAAGTAATATCAAGTTATAACAGTGCAGTAAATGACCCCACACAAGAGTGCTAGGTCAAGGACAGAAAATATGAAAGTTTTAAGAAAAAACGATTTAAAATTAAGTGCAAACAGGAAATTCAGCAAACAGCTTTTGGTTGTGCTCTAAATACAGCTACTAATACAGAAATCAAGTTTAACAAGCCAGAAAATGCTCAAGCTAGGCAGCTATGCAGAAAAACTTAGCAAATAATCAGAGAAAAAATACTTAAAATCTCAAAAGTGGCTCCCTTCTTCTCTCAGTGTTTTTTCTCTTGGAGGGTGCTTCACCAACAGCCAAAAAGCCTGAAAAGACGCTCAAACCACGAGGCAACTAGGTTTTAAGAGAGGAAGATGAAGGAGTTATGGAAATGACCCCTAGTGGCCAATAAAACTACAGTTTCAAGTCAGTAACCACCTCTCCGGGGGGCAGGGAAGCTGCTCAATGTTAGTCACTGCCACTGATGAACACAGAGACCCTCCTTCAGCCCAAGCAAAAATGGCCTCACAGAAACTTTCAAAACAGTTCAGGAACAGCAAGCCTGTAACTGAACTTTTTTAACTCTCAGAAAAGTGGGAAAAAAGAAAGATTTTTTTTTTGTTTTGTTTTTTTACAGAGATAGCAGAGGTTCACAAGTAATATCAAGTTATAACAGTGCAGTAAATGACCCCACACAAGAGTGCTAGGTCAAGGACAGAAAATATGCAAGTTTTAAGAAAAAACGATTTAAAATTAAGTGCAAACAGGAAATTCAGCAAACAGCTTTTGGTTGTGCTCTAAATACAGCTACTAATACAGAAATCAAGTTTAACAAGCCAGAAAATGCTCAAGCTAGGCAGCTATGCAGAAAAACTTAGCAAATAAACAGAGAAAAATACTTAAAATCTCAAAAGTGGCTCCTTCTTCTCTCAGCGTTTTTCCTCTTGGAGGTGCTTCACCAACAGCCAACAAGCCTGAAAAGACGCTCAAACCACGAGGCAACTAGGTTTTAAGAGAGGAAGATGAAGGAGTTATGGAAATGACCCCTAGTGGCCAATAAAACTACAGTTTCAAGTCAGTAACCACCTCTAGGGGGGCAGGGAATCTGCTCAATGTTAGTCACTGCCACTGATGAACACAGAGACCCTCCTTCAGCCCAAGCAAAAATGGCCTCACAGAAACTTTCAAACAGTTCAGGAACAGCAAGCCTGTAACTGAACATTTTTAACTCTCAGAAAAGTGGGAAAAAAGCAAGATTTTTTTTTTTTTTTTGTTTTTACAGAGATAGCAGAGGTTCACAAGTAATATCAAGTTATAACAGTGCAGTAAATGACCCCACACAAGAGTGCTAGGTCAAGGACAGAAAATATGCAAGTTTTAAGAAAAAACGATTTAAAATTAAGTGCAAACAGGAAATTCAGCAAACAGCTTTTGGTTGTGCTCTAAATACAGCTACTAATATAGAAATCAAGTTTAACAAGCCAGAAAATGCTCAAGCTAGGCAGCTATGCAGAAAAACTTAGCAAATAAACAGAGAAAAATACTTAAAATCTCAAAAGTGGCTCCTTCTTCTCTCAGCGTTTTTTCCTCTTGGAGGGTGCTTCACCAACAGCCAACAAGCCTGAAAAGATGCTCAAACCACGAGGCAACTAGGTTTTAAGAGAGGAAGATGAAGGAGTTATGGAAATGACCCCTAGTGGCCAATAAAACTACAGTTTCAAGTCAGTAACCACCTCTACGGGGGGCAGGGAAGCTGCTCAATGTAGTCACTGCCACTGATGAACACAGAGACCCTCCTTCAGCCCAAGCAAAAATGGCCTCACAGAAACTTTCAAACAGTTCAGGAACAGCAAGCCTGTAACTGAACTTTTTTAACTCTCAGAAAAGTGGGAAAAAGCAAGATTTTTTTTTTTGTTTTTGTTTTTTACAGAGATAGCAGAGGTTCACAAGTAATATCAAGTTATAACAGTGCAGTAAATGACCCCACACAAGAGTGCTAGGTCAAGGACAGAAAATATGAAAGTTTTAAGAAAAAACGATTTAAAATTAAGTGCAAACAGGAAATTCAGCAAACAGCTTTTGGTTGTGCTCTAAATACAGCTACTAATACAGAAATCAAGTTTAACAAGCCAGAAAATGCTCAAGCTAGGCAGCTATGCAGAAAAACTTAGCAAATAAACAGAGAAAAATACTTAAAATCTCAAAAGTGGCTCCTTCTTCTCTCAGCGTTTTTCCTCTTGGAGGTGCTTCACCAACAGCCAACAAGCCTGAAAAGATGCTCAAACCACGAGGCAACTAGGTTTTAAGAGAGGAAGATGAAGGAGTTATGGAAATGACCCTAGTGGCCAATAAAACTACAGTTTCAAGTCAGTAACCACCTCTACGGGGGCAGGAAGCTGCTCAATGTTAGTCACTGCCACTGATGAACACAGAGACCCTCCTTCAGCCCAAGCAAAATGGCCTCACAGAAACTTTCAAACAGTTCAGGAACAGCAAGCCTGTAACTGAACTTTTAACTCTCAGAAAAGTGGGAAAAAAGCAAGATTTTTTTTTGTTTTGTTTTTACAGAGATAGCAGAGGTTCACAAGTAATATCAAGTTATAACAGTGCAGTAAATGACCCCACACAAGAGTGCTAGGTCAAGGACAGAAAATATGCAAGTTTTAAGAAAAAACGATTTAAAATTAAGTGCAAACAGGAAATTCAGCAAACAGCTTTTGGTTGTGCTCTAAATACAGCTACTAATACAGAAATCAAGTTTAACAAGCCAGAAAATGCTCAAGCTAGGCAGCTATGCAGAAAAACTTAGCAAATAAACAGAGAAAAAATACTTAAAATCTCAAAAGTGGCTCCCTTCTTCTCTCAGCGTTTTTCCTCTTGGAGGGTGCTTCACCAACAGCCAACAAGCCTGAAAAGATGCTCAAACCACGAGGCAACTAGGTTTTAAGAGAGGAAGATGAAGGAGTTATGGAAATGACCCCTAGTGGCCAATAAAACTACAGTTTCAAGTCAGTAACCACCTCTACGGGGGCAGGAAGCTGCTCAATGTTAGTCACTGCCACTGATGAACACAGAGACCCTCCTTCAGCCCAAGCAAAATGGCCTCACAGAAACTTTCAAACAGTTCAGGAACAGCAAGCCTGTAACTGAACTTTTTAACTCTCAGAAAAGTGGAAAAAAGCAAGATTTTTTTTGTTTGTTTTTTTACAGAGATAGCAGAGGTTCACAAGTAATATCAAGTTATAACAGTGCAGTAAATGACCCCACACAAGAGTGCTAGGTCAAGGACAGAAAATATGCAAGTTTTAAGAAAAACACGATTTAAAATTAAGTGCAAACAGGAAATTCAGCAAACAGCTTTTGGTTGTGCTTTAAATACAGCTACTAATACAGAAATCAAGTTTAACAAGCCAGAAAATGCTCAAGCTAGGCAGCTATGCAGAAAAACTTAGCAAATAAACAGAGAAAAAATACTTAAAATCTCAAAAGTGGCTCCCTTCTTCTCTCAGCGTTTTTTCCTCTTGGAGGGTGCTTCACCAACAGCCAACAAGCCTGAAAAGACGTTTGGCATATACTTCTCAGAAGTACAGGCAAACACAGGAGGACTATTGCTAACCATGTTCGCCGATGACTGCAAACTGGGAGCCATAATTGACTCTCCGGCTGACACGGACATCCTCCAAAAGGGCCTTGCTGAAACAGACACCTGGTGTCAAAGTCATGGCCTCAAGCTAAATGCCAAAAAATGCATAGTCATCCCGTTTGGGGAAAATGAAACACCCACAAATTACCACATAGGTGGCAGCCCCCTTACTACAGAAGTGGTAATAAGATATCTGGGGACCCAGGTAAATAGTAATCTCTCCTTTGACAATCATATTGCCAAAGTAGTTAGGAAATCCTTCTATGTGGCCATCTAATTACTAAAAGATTTGCATCTAGAAATAAAGAGGTTATAGTGCCCCTCTACTTGTCACTCATCAGGCCCATCATAGAGTACAATGCCCCATTTGGGATGTACCTCACAAGACACTTCCAACAGCTGGAAAGACCACAAAAGTACCTCACCAGAGGATTACTGGCCTCAAACATATGTCCTATGCAGCCCGACTGAAAAAACTCTGGCTGTACTCATTGGCATATCGCTTACTCAGAGGCGATCTCTGCCTGACTTACAAAGCCATGTCCAACTCAGAATTGATGGACATGCTCCACCTAAAGAAATCCAAGTCACTGCGAGCCACATGCTCTAGTGAGCTAAACCTCACCTCAACAATAAATAGAACATGCTGGAGGGATAGATTCCTGTCACAGAGACTCCCCATGCTTTGGAACAAAATTCCAAACTGCATTAGGCAGGGCCCCTGACTAACACTCTTCAAGAGAAACCTTGACGAGTGGATGGGTAACAGAAAATACACCCCTGGGATCAATTCATTGGCTCTGCTTGACAGAGGATCAGTTAATTAATCAATGGGGTGGCAAAAGCTGACACACTCTGGCTAGGCTTATAAATGCTTTCGGGCAGCTAGCCTAGTACCTACCTATGAACCTATGCACTGCTTACTACATGACATATGGACAAAGGGTGACAGACTTGGGGAACAGAGGCACAAACACAGTGCCAATATTGACATATTGCTGTGTTAATCTGAGAAATTTCCTGGTGTAACAGGGTTTGTTGTGATATATCTCTTCTGAGGGATATGAAGTCAGTAAATCACATGGATATCACCATATACTGACTGCAATCATCAGAGTATGCTACTGCATATCTAAAGAAATGAAATATGTGAGTACCACAACACATGTAAGACTCTAAACTCTGGATAGCCTGCAGATAGACCTACAGGTGAAAGTTTCCTCAACCACATAGCACTGCCATGCCAGACTTTAAATCATGTAGAACAGCCATATCCACACAAACCCTGTCAAACCAACATTACTTCAAATGTAGAACAGAAATACTTACATTCTGTCCCCATGTCTGGAACACCCCCCTCCTGTTTGTTGGCATGTCTCCACAGTGTATGTTGTAAGAGGTATTTCCAACTACCTTCTGTGATGCTGTTTGTCAAACACCCACATGAAGTCCTGCTCACAGTGAAGGAAAAGGGCCAACACCACACATGAAGTGCTTAGTTATACAAGTGTGTTTCCATGCAATTGGCTATAGGAATGATACCACAGTTGTTCCACATGCAATTAGTAAGTGAGGGACTACAATTCCTGTACAGGCCATCAGCTGATCATGAGCATTCCTTACAAAACTCAAGCTGCTGCCTAGGCAAAACAGATGTACTTTTCCACATCCATGGGAGAGAGAGAGACAGAGAGACAGAGAGACAGAGACAAAGTAAGAAAGGAAAGGTATAAGAGAGCAAGAGCCAAGTGTGTTTGTGTATGATCTGTGGGTGGAGAGTGATATCTGGATATTATAACAGTTGCCTATATTGTTTATTAATCCATACTGTCACATAGTAATTGCACATGGCTGTACACATTTATGGGTGAGGATTGTCTACAACAACCTCTGCAGTGTTTGAAAACTGTTGGCCTTGTAATGTGGACAATGGGCTAATGATGTAGTAAAACCCACACTGCAATGGATGCTGTCAGTACACACTCACCCCAACAGGATACTGATGACACACACACAAACACACACTTACCAGTACTGAGTTTCAAACCCCTACCTGACTATGTTATGCTATCACAGTGTTATGCAGTTATTGTACGCGCCACGGAGCTTACATGTTGGAGAGCTGTCCAAAGGTATCTTTGAAGGTGAGTGACATCAGCAATAGTGCTAAAAAAAGGGATAAGGGAAGTTTAGTACATGTGAATGTCCACAAAAGGAGGTGTCAATGAAGACACACACACACTCTGTCAGGGAAACACACAAATCATTACAGTTGGCAGGATCAAGACTAGAATCCCTACCTAACTAGTTTGCTACACTACAGTATTACGCAGTTATCACAAGCACCACAGAGCTTATATGGCTGATACATGGCCAAAGAGTTATGTCAAGGTAAATGACATCAGCAGGCGTGCTAAAGTAGGCCAATGGGAGGTGCAGTGATTGTGAATGGCTTCAAAATCATTAATCTCCACACACACACACACACACACACACACACACACACACACACACACACACACACACATACACTTGCCAGTACTGAGATGCATAGGTTCATTGCTTCGCAGGAGTGTAGTAGGTGAATGGGCCTGACGGCTGTACAAGGCCAGGCAAAGGGAATACCTTGGCATCAAGCCACATGACAATGGTCTCCAGTGTGGCTCAGGGGTGTAGTCCCTAGAGTGGTCCCCACAGGTGGGTATTGTATTCACCTTCCACTCATCTGGGTTACTATTGTGGGTGGCCAGTGATGTGCACTGCTTCCCATGTATGTGATCGATATTCCCTAACATGGACAGTGTCTGGGTTGTGCACATGTCCCACATGCATGTTCTTTGACATGTGGAAGTGTACTTGAGGTCTCTGGGGCATGTTGTGTGTACAGATTATTATCTTCTGATGTAGCATTCCTGACCTCATTTAGGGAGACCTGGCTATGGAACTGAGGTTGTGCTTGAAACTACATTGACAGCATGATACAGGTATTCAGTGGAGTTAGTGGCATCTGTCCATACAGGGCATGTGTATAAGGCATGGTATTCTCTTTGTGGGTTACATTTGCAGACTCTACAGTTGTTGCAGGTGACCAGTGGGGAACATAGCAGAAGGACATTGTAAGCATTTATTTGCCTACTGTAGGGATGGAATAGGGTGCCATGTCCTTTTACTTGCTGGATAACACACTCAGTCAGTTGATGTTACACATCACAGTACTTTAAGATGTCAGTGGCACTGTTGTGGTCAACAGGCATGTAGTCCACTACAATCACACCGTGGTTACTATCTGTGAGGTAATATGCAGGGAACTACCAATATAGTTGTTGTTACCTAGCCAAGTGTGTTTGTGTATGAGACATGGGTGGAGAGTGTCTCTGAGTAATACAAGGGTTGCCTATATTGTTCACTGATCCATAATGTCACATGTAGGGCTATGGATTGTCTACACCAGCCTCTCTTGTGTTTGACATCTGTTGTCCTTGTAAGGTGGACATTGTGTCATATAGTAGGTCCTCAATATAATAATTTAGTAAAACTCACCTCACAATGCATCCTGATATTACACAATCACAGCAACCTCCACACAGCATACTGATGACAGAAACACACACTTGCCAGTACTGAGATTCAGACCCCTACTTAGCTATGTATTGCTACTATAGTGTGCCGCATTTGTCGCACATGCCACAGAGCTTATTGGATGAATGTTGTCCCAAGGTACTTCTAAGGTGAGGAACATCACCAGCTCTTGTAAATACTGGCATTGGGTAATGTAGTGGGTGACAGATCCCAAAAATAATTTCACCCTAATCATACATTTATATTTGCCAGGGGTGAGGTTCAAACCTCTATATAACAATCTTTACAGACCACTATAATACACATTTACTACATGCACCACTGACCTGACATAGTTTAGGGTTGGCAACAAGTACTTGTAAGGTGGATGATATCTGCAGGACTGCTAAAGTCAGACTCTGATATGTGTACTGGCTGTAAATGGGGGCAAAGTCTTTGAGGTACACACATACACTTGCCACAGATGAGACTCAAGCCCATAGCTGTGTAGTTATTGCTACTGTATTGTTCCACATTTATAGCACACACCACATAGCTTATAGGGCTAGCCCTTGTCCAAAGGGGTATTTCAAGGTGACTGACATCAGCAGGCTTGCTAAAGTAGAGCCATGGGAGGAGTAGTGACTGTGAATGGGCTCAAAATCATTAATCTCCACACACACACACACACACACACACACACACACACACACACACACACACACACACACACACGCAGAGTTTCACAGTTGCCATGTCTGGGATTAGACCTCCTACCTGACTGGTGTGTTACACTAGAGCATTAAACAGTTTTCACATGCATCACAGAGCTTATAGGGCTAGCCCTCTCCAAAGGAGTATTTCAAGGTGACTGAGCTCAGCAGGCTTGCTAAAGTAGGGCAATGGGAGGTGTAGTAACTGTGAATGGCCTCAAAATCATTAATCGCCATATACACACACAGAGTTTCACAGTTGCCATGTCTGAGATTAGAACTCCTACCTGACTAGTATGTTACACTAGAGCATTACACAGTTATCGCATACATCATGGAGCTTATAGGACTAGCCTTCTACAAAGGGGTATTTCAAGGTGACTGACATCAGCAGGCTTGCTGAAGTAGGGCAGTGGGAGGTGTAGTGACTGTGAATGGCCACAAAATCATTAATCACCACACACACAGAGTTTCACAGTTGCCATGTTTGGGATTAGAACTCCTACCTAGCTAGTATGTTATACTATAACATTACACAGTTATCGCACATGCCACAAAGATCATGAGGCTGATAATTGGCCAGAAGGCTATTTTAAGGTGACTGACATCAGCATGAGTGGTAACATGGGCTATGGGAAGTGCAGCGTGTGTGAATGGGCCATAAACCATTCCTCTGGGAACACACATACAACACTCAGTAACACACAGTTTTACACTTGACAGGACTGGGTATACAAATGCTAGATGAATACTGATTTGTACTATCATGTTACACAATTATCACAAGCACCATAGACACTATAGGGATAAGGGATATCAAAAGCAAATGTCTACAGTGATTGATATCAGCACATCATGTGATATTGGCCAATTGGATGTGTGGTGGGTGGGACAGGACTCATGATGGCAATCACTTTGTCACTGTCTGCCTTTCTCTTCCCCACATCTCTGTGTATGTATGTTTGACCTATTATGGTGTGTTGGCCTTGGATATGTGTCAGTATTCCTATCCAATGTTTGTGCAAAGCATGAATGGTGTGCAATGTGGTGTGTGTGCATAGACATCTGCGACTAGCATATATGTATAGTCCACTGTTATTGTCAGACATGGGCTTCATTTCTCTAAGTGTTGGAGCATGCCCAGTATGGCCTTCTGTATTTTGTTGTCAAACATGGGCTTCATTTCTCTAAGTGTAGGAGCATGCCCAGTATGACCTTCTGTATTGAGTGTTTGAATCCATTCCAGGTAGGTTATACTCCAGTGCAGGATTTTGTGTTCTACACCCACAGCTAGCAACCTGTTTCTGCAGGATATCTGTAGATAGGTTGACAATATGGAGTCACAATGGATGACAAATAGTGGGATACTGTAACTATTGCTGTCTGTGCTGCTTGTGTTACATGGTTGGTGTTAGCAGAGATATTCAGATGTACTGTTTTACACTGTGATGTATTATGTCATCAACTACCAACAGATATACTTATTTGCTCACAGTTATTTTCTGGGAAATACAAGATGAGTGAAGCAGTGTCCAGTATTGTGGTCTGCAACCTACATATTCTTGCACACTCATGCCATTCTGGAGGGGTAGCTGCAGACACTTGCTGATGGATCTGTGTAAATTGTCCAGCACCTTGGTACTGTGGTGGCTGAGGATCCCCTGCTTGTACATCTATTGACATAACAGAATGGCTATATCCTGCTGTAGCCATACCTCTCAGCTGTGCGGATTCACTCAGGTTACCCAGAGGCAGGGCTTGTTTAGTTTGTAGCCACCCATTACTGGGTTTGCAGGCAGGGGGTAGTATGGGCACACAGAGTTTCAGACTTCACACACTCCATGGTGTCCATGCTTCTACACCCCCCACTCTGTTATTCTATCCTCTTCCTAACATTATGTGAGTGATAGCTGCAAAGTATTCCTATAGTTGTCCCTTCATCCCAGCATTATTTAGGGGTGTCCACAGTTCATGCAGTAGGACATGATGGGCATGCTGCTGGGATTTGTTGACATGGCCTTACATTTGTGTTCTGCGGACTGTGTTATGTTGTAATTTGGGATCCCATGAGTTAACATACATTGGCAGTATGGGTGAGGCACAGGCCTTTGACAGAGGACTATAGGGCATTTGGTAGTGATGCAGGCCATCTGTAGCAGGCCAGTGCATTCTGTCACTCCTACAGTCCCAGGCTGCAATCCACTGGATTCCCCTGGGGTAACAGGGTAAGTGTGCAAGGTCTTAATGGCAATAGTTCCTGTCTATATTAATCAACTGATCTGGATGCTGGCAGGGTTCTACTTACAGCTAGGGACACACCTGCATAGGACACCTCTTCAGTATGCTGTATTCTGTGGGTATTTCCATAGAGAAGTGGGGGTCATGCTGTACTCATTCCCAACAGCAGGAATATGATCTGTGATAAACCTGTGGATGATGGTGGGGTTAGCTGAGTGCATGTGTGATATGGAGGCTTCTTGCAGCTGACTCACAGATATACCTGGGACATTCCCTTTATGCTGCCTTGTGCAGGGACATAGGCATTCTCTCATTAATTCATAACTGTGCCTTTTGTGGTCTGCCAGTGATTGGCCAGAATACATCAGTATTCCATACTACAGAGACAACTAATGGGCTGCTAACCTGTATGTACAATTCCAAATGGGTGTACAGTTGACAGTTACATTTTATGTACTCTGTCTTGGATACTTCCACCTGTGTATTGTGTGTATTTTTGGGCCCACATTCATGGCGTGCCCATCTTTCAGATGGTGAGAGATTTTGACATCTGAACAATGAGTTTGGATGACTGCTGAATTGAGTCTTGCTGGGATGCATTGTATAAATGAACCACAAAGCTGAAAATGAGGAAACAGATATTTAACTGTATAAAAGACTCAGTAAAAATATACAAAAGTAAGTGCTTTCGTAAGGCACACTGGCCAAACTTCATCAGACATTCAGACAATTTTCAGCTTTGTGGTTCATTTATTCATTTTTTCTGGTTGGTGTAGTGTTTCATTGGTTCTTGGGATGCACTGTAGTTGGCACTGCAGTTGGCAGAACATGGCCCTGTCATCGACAGAAGTGGCCATAGGCCACCGGGACACAACCCTCCATGCCTACATGCTGACCACTTCCACACAATGTACAACACACAAAACAACGTAACACACAGAGCCCTGCATATTGTACACATGCAACAAACTATCCTGTAAATTGGGCCAGCTCAGGTAATCTGTGCTCCACTATTAACCCCACTCGTACATATTACTGCATTTCTACATAGGATTGTGGGGGGGGGCACACTTGACAACTGCAAACATTTGCTATGACTGCACTGGTATGTCAGGTACTCTGCTGGCTTCCATTTTGTTTTTTATTCTGACCTATCATGCAGACTAGAGGCATATCAGTAGAGTACAGATCTTAGGTTTTATTGACTTACATTTCAGTTTCAGACTTCAGACCCTGCAGAACTAACATACAATTGCCTGATGTGTTGTAGTCTGTCTGTGTAGGTCTGGAGGGGGGCTGTTATCCATCACCATTAATTGGAGGCCTTAGAACAGCCTTTCTTTATGGCCATCTACACCTGTCCTGCTGGTTGAGGCTGTTGTTGGGTATGTGACCCTCACTGGCATGCATGTGTGTGCCCTACGGACACACATTTGGGCCACCACATGTATTGCAGTGAGATTTGTCACCTTGTCTAATACTGCCTACTTTGTTGATACCAGTATTTGTTATGGATTCCATGCTGCCCATATAGGTGTCCACAATCTGCTGCCATCCCATTCAGCCACCCTTGCATGCTCACATCCATACCATAGCTACAACTAGCAGAACATACTACTCCATTCAGCAATTGATAGGAAGAGTGAGTTACTTGTGGCTGAGCCAGTATTGAGGATGGTGCTTGACAACTATGTTGGATGCCCATAGTACACTCCCTATACATGATAAAGCTCAAGTAGTGTCATGTTTGGAATCCCTTTTAATGTATTTGTGAGTCAGAGAGAGGTGTCATTCCTTGGGTTCCTACCCATGTCAGTGTATGTGCTATGCGTTGCCTCTTTGCCAAAGCCTGGGCATACTGGGCATGCCTCCTTCTGCCTACATGGGCAGACTCAGGTTGTTCCTCCTCCAAATCACTCCTTGCCTGTGCTGGTCTTGGCAATGGTGGGGAGCTGTGTGGCCCTGTCCCGTGCTGTTCCTGCTGCAGCTGTTTCCACAGGATCATATTGTGTAGCATAGCACATACAATGAAAATTTCTGTACATGTAGCTGGAGAGTACTGTAAGGCTCCACTGGATATGTCCAGGCACTGGAACCTTGACTTGAGCATCCCAAACACATGCTCTCTTATGATTCTCATTTGTGCGTGTGCCTCATTATGGAGTTCTTGTTTGGGTGTGTGTGCATTTCTGATGGGTGTCATCAGCCATGGCTCCAGTGCGTAACCAGCATCCCCCACTAGGTGGCCATATGGGATGTCCACACTGGCAAATCTCTGGTACAGCTGTGTCATATGCCACATGTGGGAGTTGTGATAGCTTCCAGGGCTGCCAGCACACACATTCATTATAATGCCCTGGGCATCGCACACGGCCTGGCAGTTGATGGAGGGGAAGCACTTGTTTATGTAGACCCTACTCCACTCACTGGGTGGTGCTTTGATGTGTATGTGCGTGCAGTCTATAGCACCCACTACCTCAGGGTATTCTGATATTTGGTGGAAGAGAAGCGTATTGCTGGTCAATGCCTCATGGGTGTTAAGGAAATATATGTGCTCACTGGCATGTGCTGACATGGCATCCAGGAACTGGTGGAGTACCCTGGATGCTGATGCTTGTGAGATCCCCATGATATTCCCAGTTGGCCTTTGGAAAGTACATGTGGCTAGTATTCTTAAGCCTATACATACCTTGGTATCCATTGGGATGGGTTCCCCTCTGTTGGTTCTGTGTGTAAGAGGTGGACGGCACAGCTCAACAATTTGCTGTAGGATGTCCCTGTCCACACTATAGTGCTCCACTATCTCCAGCTCATGTAGATCCTGGTAGGTTACCCTGGGTCTGTATACTCTTCTCCTTCCCTCACTGTGGGTTGGTCATAAGCATTCTCATCCTCACCACCCCCAGCCTCTTACACATATTGATGTATGAGAGTGACAGAAGCCCCTATCATTTTGTTAGTTTTGTCTGGTAAAATTTCCCTGTCTGTGTACACCGGTGGTATAGAGTTTGTGGGAATAAACAGAGTGAAAGGTATTTGCATAGTTTATAGTAGTGTGCTGGGCTGGGCTGCTGCCTGTGTAATTGGCTGATTCTGATACATTTCACCTGCCAGCTATGCTAGTTCTTCTTGATTGCCTTCCTGCTGCTGTTTTCCCTACCCATTGCCTTCCCATTTAAGCCCTGAGGTGCGCTGCACATACTCAGTGCTCAGATGTGGACAGAGCTGCTATTTCCTGTTTTTTTATTTTTGTTTAAAACCTGGTGCGTGGCGTGCACACCCATTTAGGCAATGTAAACACTACTAGGCAGCCTCAGACACCCCCTCCTTCCTTAGCTGTGCTTAGCTAAGGGCAAACATGGACCCCAGAGCTCCAGTAAGCTTACAGCATGCATGACATTCCCCGTTATGAGGTGATCTACCTCTTAGGCTTGCACCATGGTGGTGCTGCATTTACACGGTTGGGTACTAGCTAACACTGAGGGGAAATCTGTGATTCAGTATCAATCCCCTCATTTGCATAAAGCTGACTGCTAATGCATGGTTACAAGACTGACACTCAGCCTTCCTCCTTATCAACCACTATTCAATGGTATTGTTGTCTTCTGCATGCCATTGACTATTATGGCAGAATGCTGATTTTGGTTTAAAAGCTTATTTCCTATTTATTTTTTTTCGGGCCGATCCCATTTGTGCACCACTGCCCTACGCTTAAAAGGCCGAAATTTTATCTTAATCTCATAAAAAATATAACAAACACATAGACCATGGGTGATCCACAGATAACAGAAGATCTGAGGTATAATACAAAGAGGTAGTTAAGCATCAAGACTGTTGGCGGAATACAGAATACTTACAAATGCATAGCATGAATGAAGCTGATAGCATAGTAAACAGAGAATGACATGCCATACATAACATTTGGCAGTGTATTAAAATATTGTTAAAGAGAGCTATTAATCATCTGAAAGTTGGTAAGATACTGAGTAAGCATCCATGCTTAAGTAAATGATGCTACATTGCAATTCTATATACATAAGGACAACCACATGCAAAAACACACTCAAACTGGAATACATACTTACACAGACCACACTTGTCTATCTATAAGTAAAGGCTCTACAGATGTATTTACACACGGTATAACCAACTGCCTACAAAATACCCCCATAACCTTTTGGTATTACTTCAGTATACAGCTGTCTCAAAGCTTTCCTTGAAATGCAATTGTGAAATCTAACACCTGATGCGATGCACAGAAGAGTTATGCAATGCAACAATAAAAATCACAGGGAACACTTCATTACTAAAATGCAAATGAAAATAAGCATGCAGGAAGCTACCATATCTTATATGGGATAACATATGGTTCAGTCCTCTGCACACTGGTTGCTATAAAAATTTTTTTTTATACAAAATGATTTTCACAGACATTTGACTGGACACTATTAACAGTGATTATAAACTTGCTCTGACAGAAATATATTTATTTGATTTCTATATAGATATTAATTTCCACATAACATTTATATACATTACTGTACTTATACTTTAATATAAACTGTTGTCTTCTGTGCTATATGAAACAGTTTAGAGGGGAAGATGCTTAAAACACATCAATCTGCTCAGCATCTGTTGTCTTAATAACTCAGAGTTACTTCACTAATTATTGGAAAATAATATAAATGAGCTGATTTAACTCTTTGAAATGTTTTACATTTGTTAGTGAAATATGTAATTTTATTTTATACTAAACTGACATTTAAATAATTTCAAGCATTTTTCATCTCCCATTAATATGATGAATACAAAAACTTGATCCGTATATTCCAGAATATGGCAATGAAAAGGGGCCTATATTAGAAGCTCGAAGGTGTACTTACCCGAATACGTAAACGCCTACATGTTTTCATAGAACCGTGAAAACATCGATCGTCCTGCAGCAGGAAATCCAAAATGTCGAATCATCATGGTTGGCCCTTCTGCGGTATAGCTCCGTAAGGTAAGTGTGTGATAGTTACAGACCTTAGGGTTAGGGTGTGGGTTAAGGTAAGTGCATACATGGTGGTATATGCAAGATTTAGTGTAGGGTTAGAGGTAGGGTTTAGTTTAGGGTTAGAATAGGGTTTTGGTTAGTGTATGTATGTGGTTTATTTCGTTTGTTTGGGTAGGTAGTATGCAGTGGGCGGTCGGGTGGGACAACTATGATGGTTCGAGTTTTTGAATTTTGTGGTTTAGGGCATTCAGTGTAATCGTGGTTCGCGGAATATGTGTTGGTGTTTATGTATTCGGGTAAGTACACCTTCATGCTTTTAATATAGACCCATGAAAAGTACTATAAGCAAATCGTTATGTACATAATACTTAAAATATAATCATAAAAGAATGCTTCCTGTACAGAAGTTAGATGTTAAATGTATATTCCAAGTACTAGCGGTATTGATAGTAACATACATTAATTCATAATACAAACATTCGCTTAAATACACTTAGTCATTTGTATATTTACTCTCATGCATAGATACATAGAACATATTCAGTATCTTAACTCTTAATATACATATCAAGCATCTACTCATAATTTGCAAACACATACACATAGTTATATGTATGCACATCAATGGAAATATATTATGCATATATAAGTACATACAATATACACAAATATGTAATTTTAAATTGTAGCACCTTTTAATTATAGTTCTATATTCTATTACGTTCATCTTTTCACCATGTTATTAAATGAGTTTTAAAAGTTTTATAAGTGATCTTTATATATATATATATATATATATATATATATATATATATATATTGGTGTTATGATGTCTATAGGTTAAAGTGTTACAGGTGTTGTCAGTTTTATTTATTTCCTCCATATAAATGCTTAAATACTAGCTATTTATACTATTTTCTATAGTAGGATTAATTATAAGAAATGACTATATAAAATGTTTTGATCAAATAAAGGCATCTGAAATGCATTATTTCTGGGATACTTTTGATATATTCAGAAATACATAATATCATTCTTTATTATTAACATTTCAGACTTTATATTTCTATGATATTAAATAATAATATTCCTCAACTTAATACTTTTTTTCAAACACCTTTATTAAATTATCAGTTGTGACATAGGCACATTTGCATTTATACAAAAGTAATCAAACTGTATTAACAAGTTAAATTTAATAAACATTATGCTTCACATATATTGCTATATATCATATAACCTAAACAACATTACATAAATTATTCAATTCTTACCCCTTTGTTTTAAACAAGAAACATCTTTATTAAACCATCATTTATGACGTAAGCAATTGTACATTTATATAAATGAAAACAAACCACACCGACAGAATCCTAGTTGCAAGCATTTTACATCACAAACCATACTGACACACTCCCAGTTGCAAACATTATACACCACTTATAATCTACACAATCATTTTCAGTCAAATATTACGTAGCTCATTTAAGTCCTGCCTTCTTTTAAACCTCATTTCTCCCTGGTCTCAACTTTTAACATGACTTGAATGTGCTCTAAATAGTTATAATTAATAATATTGTTTTAAATTAAGAAGCAGTACCAACTTTTTACTTTGGTGACATTGGGACAGGTTGGTTTGTGTGTGATTTGTATGATTATATCATCAAATCATATAAGTTTCATTCCATGATGGGAGGTTTGAATGTATATATGTTTGAAATTTTGCTTTTTTTGTATCTGTCCATAACAACAGTTATGAGCACTTGGTTATTATATTCTAAGCTAAATCATCTTTAATCAGTGCATTTACATGTTCTTATGAATGTTGACATATAATTGTCTCTCATTAAACATCAGTGGGCTTAATAATCCATTGAAGAGGAGTAGCTTAAACAAATATAGAAAACTGCATAAAGCTCACATAATTTTCTTACAAGGAACACATCTGTTATCTGAAGATGCATATAGATTGATGTCAAAAGATTATTCAAGTCTCAAAAAGGAGAGACACTCTTATTATTTGGAGAAATTCATTACCTATGCCTAAAATATTACATACCTATTCAGATAAAAATGGCATGTTGAGTTCAGCAGTAGTAGGAATTGACAAAAATATATATATATTTTTATGAATTTTTACTGGATACCTGGAAATAGAGTCAAAGTTGCTAAGAAATATTTGGATATTATAACTTTATATACCAACTGGGTTTTGATTATTGCAGGAGATTTTAACTGTACTCTTTCTAGCTAAGACACAATTACTGATAAGGTTCCTACGTTATCCTCCATAGCTAAACATTTAGATCATTTATTAATTCTCAACATCTGTGAGATAGCCATGATATTAAATCATCTAACTCTCCTAACTTTACAGATTATTTTTATAGATTTGGCATCCAGACAAACATTGATAAATGTTTTACTTCTAGTAGTTTATTTGCTAAAATTGAAAATATATTGATAACTTCATATCCTTTATCTGACCACAATATTATATTTACATTAAAGTTAAAGCCAAGTAATTTGATTTACTATTAGAGAATCCCTGTTTATATAGTAAAATTAAAAGACTTAAATGAATGGTGTCTGTAAGAAATAGATCAATATATTGAAATTAATAATAATGGGGAAGTTTCAGAAGTAATTCTCTGGGATTCTTTAAAAGCTTATCTATATGGAATAATTAATAATTAAAAATTGGTACATATCTAAAAAGGAGTGGGATATGGAGTTGATATAATTGCAGTCTAATATAGATAAATTGAAATCCAATTTAAAACCTTATGGCAAATCGGCAAATGCAGTGTTGAAAATATTAAATCAGAAATATCTTGGTGTACTTCACCATATAATATCAGTAAATCTGGAAAAATTAAAACTACAAACTTATTAAATAAACACAAAAAACTTACAAGGTTGGCTGTTAGATCTAAGAAAAAATAAATACTAATCATATTAAAGAAACAATTTCCAAACAATGTGATAAAATAAAAAAGTGATTGATTTAAAAGGCAAACTAGAATGCTTTATGAAATATTATAAAGAAATTAATATCAAAGAGACAGACTTAGAAATCAACAACATACCAATGAATTTTTGAAATAGTATATAAGGTTTAAATTAACCAATGGACAAAGATCCAAAAATTGATAAGACATTCTCTTTTAAGGAGTGAAAAGATCAAATTAATAATCTTAAAACCAAATAAAGCCACTAGTCTTGATGGTATAGCCCCAGAATTATGCAAATTATTCCCAGAGAATATTTAAATATCCTATTAAAAGTTTTTGAACAAGTTAAACATTTGTCAACCATCCCCCCTCCTGGAAATATTCCCTGATATTCCTATTTTGAAACCAAATAAAGATTCTAACTTATGTTCTTATTACCATCCTATTTCATTACTAAAGGTTGATTATAAAATATTTGTGTCTATTTTTGTAAAATGATTGAACCTTATTATACCAGGATTAATAAATGATGATTAGATTGGTTTTATACTACATAGAAAGGTTCAGGATAACATAATTAGGATTAATACTTTAATACAGCTGGCTAATAAAAACAAAAAATAACTAACTATAATAAGTCTAAATATAAATAAGGCTTTTGCTTCTATTAGTTGAAGTTACATATTCAACCACTTAATATGAATTTTCATAGATTTTTATAAATCTTATAACTAATCTATATAATAACTTATTCTCTTTTATCAAAACTGGATCATTTAGTTCTAGCTCTTTTAAAATATTAAAAGGTATAAAATAGGGTTGTCCCTTCACATCTCTGTTATTTGTTCTAAAAAACTTTATTAGATCTAAAAGCAAAATTTAGGGATTCTCGGTAGATGAAAGTTATTTCAGTAAAATTCAATAAAATAAAATAAATAAATACATGTAGACTCCTGAGGAAAGACCTGAGCCTTGCTTACTGTGTCCTCATGAATCCCTCTGTCTTTGACCCCCTTTAAATTATTCAATTACCACCTGATCTTACATCCCAGACCTCTCTCCCACTTTTTAAAAGACATCTAAAACACTACTTCAATAACCACTGGTTATGCTCCTGTTGTAACCGTGACTAACATTTTCTTGTCTCTGACCTTCTACCTTCTCTAAATACTAAACTTCTTAAAATACCTTAATATCCTTTTCTCTCATATAAATTATATAAGTGTACTATCAAACTAAGACCTACTAAGATTTGTTCAAAAAAAAAAAAATTTTTATTCTTCTATATTTTTATATAGAATTTATAATATAACTCTCTGTTATAATTATAGCTGTTTAAAACTGTTTTTGATGTCATCATTATTGCTGCATAGGACTGTCTCTATGCTTTTTCTTACATTGTATGTTATTTCCTGGAGCTTTTCTCCCCGGGCCTCTACTGAAAATGGACATATATCCAGTTAGACTAGCCCGGTCAACAAATGTAAAATAAAATAAAATAAAATAAATAATAAATATGCTGATGACATTTTAAGAACAAGTGGTGATGTTGAAGATCAATAGAAAATGTACCTAAGCTAATTAATTCTTTGAAAAAGTGTCAGGTTTAATGTTTAACCCTGATAAAAAAGAAATTTACTTATTAATAAAAAGTCAATAATTATTTAAGAAACTATAATAATTTTATTTTGGACAATTCATACATTAATTATCTTGGAATTATAATTAAACTACTGTAAAAGACTCAATAGCAATATGTTATAGTAATTTAATGGAGACTCTTACTAAAGTAATTATTAATTAAAACATTTTTTTACAATGGATGATAGACTTGCTTTAATAAAAATGATAGTCCTACCCAAAATACTTTTCCATCTACATCACTAATTCTTTTCCTTCCTAAAAAATCTTTAAGAAAATAAATTCTACTCTTCTTAATTTTCTCTGGGTCCCCAATAAACCAAGAATATCCTTTAACTGGCAAGTTAAAAATTGGCAAGATGGTGGATTAAGTTTTCCAAATGTTGAATTATATGCCAAATCCATAATGCTCAATTTAGTATCTCTATGGTTAAATTCCTCTTACCAGTCCACTTGGAGACCTATCCATGAAAGAGTAATAAATAAATAAACAATAACAGCTATGTTATACTATCTTTCTCTAAATTTAACATTTGAAACCACAGTTTCTTGTTTTTTTATTTTTATTTATTTATTAATTAATTAATTTATTTATTGCTATGTCATTGTTTTTCATCAGTTTGTGATACATCCTTATTTTTCTTATATTGGTAAAGGACTGCATCTTTATCAGTATTAATATATCGGTAAATACAGTGTCTTATGCACAGAGAGACAGAAAGTCATAAAATATCAGGATTTCCCGGCAGAGATGAGGACAATGTGAAAGAAAGATATTTAGACAGCTTCAATAGTTGTAGCAGGAGCAATGGGTCTCATAAAAAAATTATTTACAGTCTTATTTAGATATGCTACTGATACGTTTTTTATTTATTTAATATTTGTTAACCGGAAAAGTCGAACTTGGAACAAAGCCAATTTTTATCGAAGGGCCGGGAAGAAACACTCCAGATACATTGCAAGGCGGACATGCAAACTCCACACAGAAGGCACCCCAGCCAAGAATCAAACCGAAGAACCTCTTGCTGTGACGCTTCAATGCTACCTCTGCACCACTGCACCGTAACTCTGTATGAATCACAGAAGGAGCCAATTCTGGGCACATTGCAGGTGCTGCAAAGAGCACTTTTGGCTAACATCAAAGATGGAAACAATACTAATTTCATGAACTTTAATCATACTTTGACTTTGGAATGGGTTCCATTTCCATCAAGGTATTAGAAGCACAAAAGACTAGAAGAAATTAAACCTGTAAATATCACCAAAACACTAACAGTATACAGGTAATAGAATGAGAAAAGGCCAAGAATACATTTGGACTGAAAGCTAGAGATTGCCTTCCCTATCAAGAACTGATATCATGGTATAGGCAAAGAGAAAAGAATAGGGGGAGCCTAAGTGAAAGACTTACACTGGTAGAGTTTTTAGTTGAATCTAGAACAGGAGCCGCCATCAAAATAGGGATAATTAGTAGGGCATATAGACTAATGCAGAACTGTGGGAATAAATCGGAGTAGGTTAGAAAAGATTGGGAAGCGAGATTGAGTAATTTACAGAGAAATAATGGGAAGATATATGTGAGGCATAGAAATAGGCAACAAAATCCTGAAGATTTTTGCTTGGAATTGTTTACATAGGTCTTTCTATAGCACAAGCAGATTCCAAAGAGTTTTTCCTCAGGTAGATTGGAAATGTTAGGGGTGTGATATGGAAGAAAGAGGTAATTGGGAACATATATTTTAGGAATGTAATGAGTTGGCAGATGTTAAAACTTCCCTGCAGACTACTCAGTCAGAAATACTGGGTAAGCAAATTGCTGTAACTAAGGAAATTATTTTCTTGAACTGAGATACAGGATCTGAATTGCTTAAATATCGTAATCCCTTGCAGAGATTAATTCTGGTGGCTACCAAAAAAGCAATTAATAAAAGATGGATATCAAAGTTTAACGCAGCCATATTAGCAGCAGTGAATATAGTAACAGAGATAAAAGAACTGGAAGTGGGATCTTTAGAAATGATCAAGAGTAAATTACATAATAAACCATGGGAAATGTGGGAACAATACATGCAGAATAATTTTTTGGAGGAGGAATGAGGTTTAAGGAAGGCGGGGATTGAATGAACTATGTAATGTTGGATTGACAATGACTGTATAGAAGATCATATGTGATTTATAAGGTCTGTGATTGAAACTACATCAATATGGTTTGTTTTCATTAATATAAACATGTGATTACTATGTCATAACCGATAATTCAGTAAAGATTTTTTTTGTTTATAAAAAACAAAGCAATGACAGTATACACAAAAGAATTTTGGGTGTAAAATAGTGAGTGTAATTTAAAACACAACCATTAACTAGAGATATCTTTCCTCATAACTTCCAAACTACATGTGCATTGTGTCAGCTATTATCTTTCAAAATACAAGTGTGTATGCAAGCTGAATAATTTATTATCTTGTGTGATAGTATTTCAATCACACAATGAACATGCTTTGTATAAATCATAGGTAAAATTACAAATTTTATATGGTCTGACTGTCTTTAAGAAATGGTTTACAATTTATTATGATACATGCTACTTTAATGGATTATATGAGAGATCTTCCAGAAGTTAGGGACATAACTGAAAAATATGTCCCTAACCCCTGGAAGATCTCCCATAATATCCCACTCTATAAAGTGACAACTCCAAAGTAACTTACCAACTATTGTCCTATTACTATACTTTCTCCCTTCTCCAAAGTCAAAGAAAGGTGCATGCATACTAATTTTACTTAAACACACATCAACTTCTCTCACATACACAACATTGCTTCAGGCCAAATCACAGCACTACTACTGCTTTAATGTCTTTCACTTGCACAATAAATCATCATAGAAACAGTGGTAATTATGTATCTGCTATCTTCCATGATCTTTCCATGGCCTTTGATATGTTCACTCACACTAAACTCATTCAAACCCTTTCTGAACTACATTTTAGTGAATCTTCCACATGGTTTCACAGTTACGTAGCAGGTAGACAGCAAGCATTTCAATGGCAGGGGAACCTTTTCCCCCTACTCTCTGTCAAACTAGGGGTTCCCCAAGGCTCAATAGTTGGTCCCTACTGTTCTCCATCTTCACCAGTAATCTACACACTGCTACACTACATGCATCTGTCATCCAATATGCTGAAGACTCTACATTACTCTGTGCCTCTTCTTCCTTTCAAGAACTACACCATCTAACCCAAGATTCCTTTCTCTCTGTTGAAACCTGGTTTACCAATTCCCAATTATTACTAAATCCAACCAA
Organism: Protopterus annectens; assembly: GCF_019279795.1. Taxonomy (NCBI): domain Eukaryota; kingdom Metazoa; phylum Chordata; order Ceratodontiformes; family Protopteridae; genus Protopterus; species Protopterus annectens. The sequence continues at coordinate 1,485,935,598 of NC_056732.1, forward strand.
AACAAAACTAATGATCTTCCACCCCACTCTGCAAACATCCACCACTCCTGCATTCAACATAATCTCCAGTAATAAAACAACCATCACCCCAGTTACTCACATTAAATTACCAGGGATTAAGATTGACTGTTATTTGAAATTCAATATCCATATTTCCATGACCATAAAAGAGTGCACAAAATACTGGGAATGCTATATAGAAATAAACAGTATCTCACTAAAAACACTAAGTCCACAATAGCACAAACATGCCTCATCTCTACACTCCTCTATGCTTCCCCCATACTTACAAATCTGAGAAAAGCAGACATAACAAAACGTAAGACCTGTTATAGCAAAATTAAGTTTGCCACTGAATCTCCATCTAGATCACACCACTGCCTAGTCCTTAAACAACTAAATTGGCTTGAATTCCCATAGCTTCTCTTGTATAATCAACTTACAGTTACCCATAAGATAATATACTACCTACACAGAATAGCTGCACTAAACAATATCCTTCAGCCCTAGTCCAGCAACAGAATACTATGCTAGCATAACAAATGTCTCCTCAAAATAACAAATGCCAACAACACAGCTGGCACGTCCCTTTATGCATACTTCATAGCAAAAATGGAACACTCTGCCACAAATATCACTTTACTATCCTCTTCTACACAATTTTAAAAAGGACTAAAAATCTACTTGGCTATGTAATTGTCTAAGTCCTTGCTAACCTACTCCTCTACTTTCTTTCCCAGTTTCAAGAATTGCCACTTCATACTGACATCTGACTAAACTTACTTTAGATCATTTTCTACTTCCCTTTTTCTCGACTAGTCATCTCGTACACTCTGCCTCCGCTCAACATTTCTCAAAATTCTATTACATCTCCACTCTATTTCATAGCTACTAATCATGGATCAAACCTGCTATTGTAAATTATTAACTTTGTTGGAAATGTATTCTGTTTATTGTTTGTGCACCTTTTTTTCCCCGGGTCTCTACTGTAAAAGGACTTGTGTCCAGTCGGACTATCCTGGTAACCAAATGTAAAATAAATAAATAAATGTAATGTTTTTAATACAAATGCATTGTGACGTCAAATTTATCCATACTGTCTTTGTTTTCCAGTGTTCAAATATACTGCCTAGAGAAATGACAAATTTGCTTTGCTATTTAAAAAAAGCTGCTCAGGAATGTTAAGGTTGTATGCCCTAGTGTGTGAAATGCACTCCTGATCTCTTCCTATAGTTGCTGCTGTCTAGGGAATTTCAATAATATATGAAGCGTGGCAGTTTTGATGCTGTTGTATAGTACTGAAACTGGTTGGATCTGTTATGTATTTAGGAACTTAAATGCATAAAGTCTTCTAATAGAGTTGCCAATATTTTATCATCTTACTAGATTTTAACAACCGATAAGTGAAACATAAACAGGCTAGTGACAGAAGACATATGCCAGTAAAATAATATCTATTCTACATATATTGCTGCACCCATAGCAATATCTCTGAGTTATAAATTAGAACAAGCTATTTAAAGAGGGAAAAGTAAAGTTGGCTTGCTTTTATAATTACAGCACCTTACATTTCTTAAACATCTCCAAAATGGTTAACAAATAACCACTCACTCTACCTTAAAATCATATACGTATTCTTTAATATTAATATTCCCCTACATCCTCCTTGATTCACCCCTACAAAAATAACTCACTCAAACTCATTACTCTCCTACTCTGTTCTGACTTTATGGTAAATATCTCATACTATCACTAGGGGCAGCCACGGTGGTGCAGCAGTTAGCGTTGCCGCCTCACAGCAAGAGGTTCTCCAGTTCAATTCTCGGCTGGGGTGCCTTCTGTGCAGAGTCTGCATGTCCTCCCTGTGGTTGCGTGTGTTTCCTCTGGGTGCTCCGGTTTCCTCCCACATCCCAAAGACATGCAGTAGGTGGATTGGACACTCTAAATTGGCCCTAGGTGTGAGTGTGCATGTGTGTGTGCCGTCTGTGGAAGGTTGGGCGCTGGGCTGGCAACTCGACACTGTAAAACTCCACTGCCAATCATGAGCGGACAGATGATCCACTGTGGTTACCCCTAACCGGGAAAAGCTGAAAGAAGAAGAAGAATCTCATACTATCACTAGCTGACCTTTCAGGTCAACTTCCTTCCCAGTCACTTCTCTCAGCATTAGTATAATAACTAAATTGGATCCAAAGCTAATCCACCCCCTTTTCAAAGCTCTAAAGTTATAAAGTTAAAAAAATAATAAGAAGAAATGCAGTGCACTATTATTTTATTGAAATCAGAAAATATACAACTAAAATGGTACATTTTTCTGTTTCAACTTATCATCATTTTGCATATGGTAAATCACACCTCGGCACAAGTATGAATAGACATGCTGGAGGGATAGATTCATAACCCAGAGGCTTCCCATGCTCTGGAACAAGATCCCAATTCATGTTAGGCAGAGCCCCTCACTGACTCTCTTCAAGAGAAATCTTGATGAGTGGATGGGAGATCGTAAGTTTACCCCAGGGGTCACATCTGTGTCACTACTAGACAGGGGCACAATAAACTAATTCTATTATATAAGGGGACCTTCACTGTGTCACTACTAGACAGAGGCACAGTAGTCTAAATCTATTCTGTGCATTTTGTACCATTTTATGGGGTGGCGAAAGCCACATCACTATGGCTAGGCTTACAAATGCCCCAGGGCAGATAGCCTAGTACAAAACTATGAAACTATGAAACTATGATTGAAGGCTGTAGTCAGTTGGTCTATATGAAGATCCTGAACTGCTCCTCCGTTGTTGTTGAGTGAAGAAGCACTGGTTGCTAGGATGCATATGAGCTGTGCTGGACGACCTCCATTATCACCTTTCCCTAATGTAAATTCACTAACATCTGGGCAGATGTCAGTACATCCTACAGGATTCCACATTGATGTGTATTTGATGCTCACACCTGTTCAATAAAATGTTTCTAAACATGTCACAGTTTTAATAGAGAGGTGTTGAACTGTTTAGAGCCACTCTATCAAGAAGGCAAGATGGGGCTCCTTCACATTCCAAGATAAGCTGCCAACAGCACACCTGCTACAGACATATAAAGCTAGTGCACCTGTATTAACAACGTTTAAAATATGATACATGCCAGCATGTGGCATAGATATCAAATTTTAAAAGAAGAAAGACACTTTGGGCAGGATTCATGAAGGCTTGCACGGAGTCTAAGAGTAGTGTCAGACTCCATGCAGCTCTCGCGATCCAGGAACAGCCCGAAATTCCGCGTGTAAGAGACCAGCTAAAACGTCTTACACGGAGTGGGCGTGGATATGCTAATCACCTCACTTGCAGCCGAAAGGCATGCAAATGAGGTAAATTAGCAATCCAGGAAGCCCAAAGCAGCCCGTGTAAGAGCCGTTTTACCTGCAGAAATGTACTCAGTTGACAACTGAGTACGTTTCTGCAAATAACACAATGGAGCCATGTCCGCTCCAAATAAAGGGTGCATATGTGTCAGGCATAATGCCAATGGCCAAATATGTGGCCACTGGAAAGGTACCCTGATGCAAATATGAGAAATAAATTTTTTTTTTTTTCGGCGATCGACGAAGTTTAAACGCAGTGCAGCCCAGCGCAAACGGGCTGCGCTATATAAAACATAAAAATGAAGGTTATAAACCCACAAATGTGGGTTTTATGCAATACATGGATTTACACTGCAGGGACCAGCAGACCAAAAACAACATGGCCACCGTTTAGTGGTTGCTAAGGGGGGAAACTGAGTCTAAGACATGTAACTAAGCATTAGTAGGCAATCTGATGTAAAAGAGTATTAGGATACTCAATTTCACTGTCACATAGCAAATGAGCACATTCTGAGTAGTGTAAGAGATACATAAGGGGGAGGAATAGAGTAGGAGATAGGTGACATCGCAGGGGGGGAATGGCAGAAAGAAATGCAGTTCATTGGAGGTCAGTGTTACATGACAGATGTCAGACACATATCATGGAAAGAGGAGTGCCACAAGATAAGCATGGGAAAGTCAAGAAATGGAAGGTGTACACTGTTGCTTACACCAAAGTTTCTTGCTGGGCGTGCATTCACATGTGTGCGCACCATGAGGCACAAGTAGGGCAGTGTGCACGCGTGTAAGGCAGACTGAGCATATGGGAGCCTGTTGGCAGACTTGTAAGACTGTTTGCGCTGGTGTGCGTGCGTTTTAACCCGAATAAGACAATTCTAAACCGTGTAAGCATGTGTGCGAGCGTGTAAGCCACTGTGAGCGTGTTTCTGCTGGTATGCGCATTGCTCCCCCCTGAGGAAACAGAAAGGAAACAGGAAGCAACAGAATTAGAAGGAAGTTAGCAGGGAATACTGCTGGAGCTAGCAGGTGAAAACAATTAGAAGCAGGCAATTACACAGGCAGAATAGTAGCCCAGCCAAGCACTTAAAACTCTGCAAACAGCAGTGCAGGATGTTTCTCTCAAGAGACACTGCAAGGCAGGAGTAAGCTATTAGAAGTGAAAACTGAGAAAGCTGAACTCAGAGCAGAAATGCTTTGGGCTGCCATAGCTGTCATAAGGAGACATAGGCTACTTGCTGAGGGTGGTGACAATGCAAATGGTGCCAGACAACCCACAGTGAGGAGACGGAGAAGAGTGTCCAGGCCCAGGGTCACCTACCACGGGTTACATGAGCTGGAGATAGTGGAGCACTATAGAGTGGACAGAGACCTCCTGCAGCAAATTGTTGAGCTGTGCAGGCCAGGCCTCACACACAGAACCAACAGAGGGGAACCCATCCCAGTGGAAACCAAGGTATGTGTTGGCCTTAGAATACTAGCAACAGGTACCTTCCAGAGACCAACTGGTGATATGATGGGGATATCGCAGGCATCATCCTCCAGGGTACTGCACCAGTTCCTGGATGCCATGTCAGCACATGTCGGTGATCATGTATATTTCCCCAATGCCCGTGAGGTATTGGCCAGCAATATGCGTCTCTTCCAGCAAATAGCAGAATACCCTGAGGTAGTGGGTGCAATAGACTGCACACACATACGCATCAAAGCACCAGCCGCTGTGCGGGGTAGGGCCTACATTAACCGCAAGGGCTTCCCACATGGACACCTAGTGGGGGATGCAGGTTATGTACTGGAGCCGTGGTTGACGACACCCATCAGAAATGCACACACACCTGAACAGGAATGCCATAATGAGGCACACGCACAAACACGTAATGTAATAGAGCATGTGTTTGGGCTGCTCAAGTCATGGTTCTGGTGTCTGGACACATCTGGTGGAGCCTTGCAGTACTCACCAACTACATGTACCCAAATTGTCATGGTATGTGCTATGCTACATAATATGATCTTGCGTAAACCGCTGCAGCAGGACCAGCATAGGGCCAGGCCAAACAGCCCCCCACCATTGCCAAGGCCATCAGAGGCAGAGCATGACTCGGAGGAGGAACAACCTGACCCTGCCCCAGTAGGCAGAAGGAGGCATGCCCAGTATGCCTTGGCCTTGGCAAAGAGGCAACGCATAGCACATACACTGGCTCAGTAGGAACCCTGGGAATGATACCCCTCTCTGACTCACTCATATAATAACAGGGATGCCTAAAATGACATAACCTGCTCTCAAACATATACAGGGAGTGTAGTATGTGCATCCGACAGAGGCAGCCCTGCAGCACCACCTGAGGCATGAATGTCATGTGTTAAGCAATGTAACACCATGTAGTATATGCAAACTTGATGACCCTGACTAACATCCTACCCTCACCAAGCATGATGCCACAATATGACGATGAGATGATCAATTGCAATAATTGGCTGAAGTATTGCAGTTAGTCAAAGGGGATCCAATGTGTGCCAGCCTGGGATGACATGCTGAGCATGACATGATGCTCCACCTGCTAGGGGTGGCGTGCACCTATCAGTCCAGGCCTTATGGATGCTGGCAAAGGCTGTTGTTACCCACAGCGTGCCCTGAATAGGTAAGGCTCAAAACACAAACCCACCTCCATAGGTATCACAAGGGATATGAACCTAGATGTAATGCTACCCAATGCCAGAAGTCTAAACAGCAAGATGCATGCAGTCTAAACTCCCCCAGTATGGAGAATGTTGATATCTGTCCTGTAACAGAAAACTGGGTCAAGGCTCACAACAGCACCCTAACACTACCAGATTACACCTCATACTGTGCTGTACAGCCTCAAAACATGAAACAAGCTACAAAAGGAGGGTGACTAGCAATAATTGTCAAGGATAACCACACCCCATGTTGGTACCACAACAAGAAGCAGCATGGACTAGCCATGGTCAAGTAACAGTGGCTAAAACTGCCTCCCAGTTTATAGCCTGCTACAGACTACCATCCTAACACCAGGAACTGCACTTGGCCTATGTTGGAATACATGAATATATCAAGCCCTCCAAACCACATTATATTGGGTGACTGAAAATACCGAAACATAGACTGGGAGCATTATACTAGCTCCAACACTGTAGGACAAAAGTTCCTAGAATCCATAAACCAAAATGCCCAGGAACAACGTACCACTCCCACAAGAGGGGTAAGCATACTGGATGTGATAATCAGCAACATGGGTACTGGATGGCAAGATGAGAAGTGTATCCCTCACTGGTAAGACCAGACCATAGAGTAATCACACCGGATATACACATCCTGACCACAGTCCCTGGCCAGAAAACCACAGTGAAAAACATGTGTAAAGCAAAAGTTGCACTCCTCCAAACTGATGTGGAATCCATTAAAGGCCCTGTGCAGGTGCAAAATATGGGCCACACCTCAGAACCTGTTATACAGGCATTCCATGAACACTGCCAGGAATGCTTGGATTATGCAATCCCAAATAAAACCAAGACACAATGTCATACACGCAGGCATCTGGCATGGTGTACTCCAGCCATTACCAAACCATTCAAGAGAATGAGGAAGCTACTACATGATAGAGCAAACATAAAAAGGGAAGTAATCACTGATCAGTAGTATGGCAATAAAATATGTCCACACATACAATCCACTAAGGCCAGCTACAACAAGTTGAATCTGTGAATCTTGAGGCAATGTTACACCTGCCCCATGTACACAGACAACCCTCAACTCCCCACAAGAAATACAAATATATGTGAGAGATGCAACCATTTATCCAAACCGGAGACTGAGCTCGCTCAATTCAGTACTGTCAAAACTAGTCAGGAGGAGTAGGTAACCACACACACCACAAACCCAGTCCCACATAGACCTATCACAACTGCAAACCAAAGACATAAACACAGAAAAACATTCCCGGAGGCCCTAATTACAAACACACCACATCAACAGAGGCCTCCAAAGCAGACACCCAAGCAACCACAACCTCCAAACATAGCACATGCAACACATAGTACACAAAGCTGGTGTGCCAAACAGTCACAGGCCAGAAGGAGAAACAACATGCCTGATACAGTTGTAATAGGTTACTCCATAGTCAGACACACTGCTGTCCCACTCACCAGACTGAACAAGGGAAAGGGTACAGTAAGCTGCCTGTAGGCTGCTACACGCCACATAACAGAAGTACGCAGGTCACCCCAAAGCAAGTAGAAATATGATGCAGTCATTGTCCATGCTGGCGTGAATGACCTGAGATGTACCTCCCCGGACTACATGAAAAGAGACATAGATGAGCTCTCCGATTATGTAGTCCAGGCCGGTATGACACTGACCATTTGCAGCATCCTACCCTCACCAAGAATGATGCCACAGTACAAACACAGAATGATCAGCTTTAACAAGTGGCACAATTACTTGTGTCATTCCAAGGGGATCCAATGTCTGTCTGCTTGGGATGTCATGCTTGACAAGCCATGCTGCTGTTCCAGGGATGGCTTGCACGTGTTATCCCTGGGCGTCTGGATATTGGATAAGGCTTTTGCCACCTCCATAGAGCCTTACGCAGGCAAGGATGAAAAGACTAACCCACCACCCTAGAAAACATAAGTGGATAGAAACATAAGGGTAATGCTGACCAATGCCAGACGTGTAAACCTCAATATGCATGCTCCCGGGGCCCTCCCCAGTATGGAGAACATTGATGTCCATGCAGTGACAGAAACCTGCAGCAAGGCTCCTGACAGCACACCAGCACTACCAGGTTATACCTCATATCATGCGTTATGGCCCCAAAACCTGGACCAAAACATAAAAGGAGGGGGAGTATCCATATTCAGCACAGACACCCACACATCCAGGTAACTGACAATGCACAAAGCATCGGAGACCACCCATGTGCAACTAACTGTAGGCAAAACTGCTGTACAGTCTGTAGCATGCTACAGACCACACTCTCACACACAGGAACCCCAACCAGCCATCCTGAAGACACTGGACAGTATGAATGTCTCACCAAATACCAAACAAGGTACTCACAAATTACCACATAGGTGGTAATCCATTATGTTTGGAAGGAGTAATCAGGGACCTAGGGACACAAGTGGACAGTAACCTGTTATGTGACACTCACATTGCCAATGTGGCTTGGAAGACTGTCTATATTGGACACCGTATCATGAAAGGATTCACATCTACGTCAACAGAGGTCATTGTGCCCCTATACTGTTCTCTTATCAGACCCATAATCTAGTACAATGCCTCATTTGGGATGTACCTTACCCGACACCTGCAGCAGTTAGAAAGACCTCAAAGGTACCTCACCAAGATGATAAAGGGTCTTAAATATATGTCATATGCTGCCTGGCTGTAGACACCCCAACTGAATGCAGTCACATACTGCCTACACAGAGGCGTTGTATGCCTGTTGTACAAGGCCATGTCCAACACAGGAGTAATGGACATGCTCCACCCCAGAAAACCCAAATCCATCGGAGCTGTGAGAGTGAGAGATGTCAACCTCAACACATAATGAAATAGGATGTGCTGGAGGGACAGATACATAACCCAGAGGCTCCCTACACCCTGGAACAGAATCCCACTCCATGTTAGGCAGAGCCCCTCACTGACACTCTTCAACAGGAATCTTGCCAAGTGGATGGATGATCGTAGATGTACACTGGGGGTCTTCACTGTGTCACGTCCAGATAGAGGCACAGTAAAGTAAATCATAAATGGCCATAATATTCACATAGCAAGGGGTGGCGAAAGCCACACACACTCTGGCTAGGCTTATAAATGCCCTAGGGTGTATAGCCTAGTATGAACCTATGAACCTATGAAGATACAAATTGTACAGGACACTAAGGATAATCACAAGGCTTTCTTAACTGATGGTAGGAACCTTGTTTGGAATTCACAGATATGCTCTGAATCACTCAAATATTACAAACAACATACCAAACACACACACATATTGCCAACATCCAACCTGACAGGTGCAGTGCAACCCCCCCCCCCCCAAATGCAAAATATCTATCCCAGCAGAGTGCTGGCACCCTGACATTGCAGATGCTGAGGTAACAGCCAGCATCTACAAAGCAAAACACATAGCATCAATGGTATGAGATGGTGTCCTGGGCTGAGTCCAACATGGTCTCCAAGAAGAATGGAATGCCAAATAACACTACTGCTCAATGCCAGCCTTACCACAGGATAATTACCCAAAGAGCAGTGTATAACAACAGTGGTCCTTCTCAACAAAGGTGTTGCCTGAATGGATACTGCAAACTACCACCCCAGAATCCTGACAAGCTTGGTCTGCAAAGCTATGGAAAGGATCAGCATGTACCACAGACATAAAGATATTGGGGACCTACAGACACCGGACCCTACCCAGTGTGGCTTTCTTAAGTGCAGATCCTGCCCCTTAAACATGTTTGACTCATTTGAAACAGTCATTAAGGTCATTGATGAGGGGAATGTGGTCCACACAGCGTAGCTGGACCTTGCAAAGGCTTCCATACAATACCCCATGTGTTCATTATAGATAAGCTCACCAGCTTAAATATAAACCCCTATGTCAGTAGAGGGGTTGCAAACCAGACCAAGGACAGAACTGACATGGTCAGACATGCTGCAGCCATGTCAGACTACAAACCAGATATAACTGGCATCCCACAAGGCTTGGTCCTGGGACCTCCCTCATATGGTATATATGTCCCATAGATACAGACCAACATGGAAGGACTGTGTCTGAACAAGTTTGCAGAGGACAACAAACTGGCCACCATATCTGACCCTCCAGCTGACACAAGCATCCCACAAAAGGGCCACATAGAAACAGACAACTGGTGCCATAGCCATGTTAGCAAGCTAATTGCAGAAAAATGTATAGTCAACCCCTGTGGATATACAGTAAGTGCCCACCAATTACCACATAGGTGTTAACCCATTAAGTACTTAACATGTAATGAGAGACCTGGGGACACAAGTTGATAGATATCCTGCATTGGACAAGCATGTAGCTGTAGTGGTTACAGAAACATACCATATACCCACCTAATCATGAAGGTTGTCAGATCTAGATAAGGGGAGGTCATTGTGGCTCTGCAGTCATCCTTCATCAGCGTTACAATTGACTACAATAGCCCCTGTGGGATGTACCTCAGCAGACACCTCCATCAACTGTAAAGTCCCCAAAAGTACCTCACCAGGAGTATCAAAGAGCTTGAACAGATGCCACGTGTTGCCTGATTAAACAAACTGCAGCTCCACACACTGCCATACTGCCCGCCCAGAGGCAAGCTGTGCCTGATGTATAAAGCCATGTCCAAGCTGGAATCAATGAACATGCTGCACCTTGTACAATCTGAATGGCAGTGAGCTATGCACATGAGAGACCTGAACCCCAGCACTGACATACATAGGACAAGCTGTACTGAATGATCCATAACAGAGAAGCCACCCCCACTCTTGAGTAAACTCCCAGTACAGGTTATCCATAGAGTCACTCATCGACTCTCCTCAAGAGGAATCTTGATGAGTGGATGGGAGATGGTAGGTTTACCCTGGGAATCACTGTTATGTCACGGGTAGACGGAGGCACAGTATACTAACCATGAAATATGTCATGGCAAACTCCACTTACAATGTGTGTCGAAGGACAAACACACTTTCCGACTAGCATTAGAAATGGCCTAGGGCACATCGCTAGTGTTTGCCAATATACACCTATGTTGTGGAATACACTGCCAATGTTGGACAAGCCTGGTTTAAGTAGTTCATATCTGAACATAATGCAACATGGTCAGATGTGCACAACTGGCCCCTAACCAGTCTGTTGTGCTCACTATCAAAATGTAAAGCAGTGATAGGACTAAAGCCCAGGATACTGTCCACCACAGTGAAAGTACTGAACCAGTACACTATACGGTACTACAGTGTTAGGTCAGTATGAAAGGATGTTGACAACTGTATGCAAAGTATCCCATGCAAACCCTGCAGGCACAGTATAATCCCTGTTGTGTTCAGACACAAAGCAGTTGGACAGTAAGTACACAACATGACACACAACACACAACCATAAACGTGAGATATTGTTGAAGTTCACACTCATCCACAAATGTGGTGGGCTGCAGAGTTCAACATATGGAAAGCTCACACTGGGCATGCTCGCACACTTTGATAAATGAGACATATGTCAGACAACATGCCATGGAAAGCCTGAACTGGGCATGCTCACACACTTAGGCCATATCTCAGTTTAGCAGTTGGCCACACATATCTGGTATTTGTACGTGTTATTCCAGGAACCAACCACATTACAGCAATCTGCCCAGTGCACACAGTTAAATGACTACAGAGACATAAGTGATATAGTGGATCCCTCTCATATTCAAACATCTTCCACAGATACACAAGTTGTTCATAGAAACAGAGAATGCTATGGCAATGAAGACCTGCAAACAGTCTATCAGCAACAAATATTGTGCATCTGACAATTAAACATATGGGTGTAGAGGTCAACACTAGGCTGTTTGCCCTAGGGAATGACAGCTTAGCCAGAGTGTGCTTGGCGTCTCCCTCCCCAGTACAGTAGGCTACTGTGCCACTGTAAAGTAGGTCACATAAGGCACCGTGTGAGGCTAGTGTGCTGTGCCTCCGCCAAGCAGGGACACAGTGGAGATCCCAGGGGTTGAATTTGCTAAGCCACATCCATGTTGTTGGTGTGTGCTGGAAGAGGGTTGGTGAGGACCTCTAACAGTAAGTGGGCGTCAATAACAGACTGAGGGGAGCCTTATCTGCATTGTCTGGACAATTTCACTGTCAACACTTTGTCGTGATGATTATGAGGGATTGAAGTGTCATGCCAGTACTGTTCAGAGATGTCCTCCCTCTGTGGGCTACTGCTCTGCAATGCATTAGCTCACTCTGTCTGTTGGACAGCTCATATATGGCTGGTGTACACCTGACAGGTGTCCTGTTGTCGAGGAGTCATGGGTATATTTGGGATAGCATGATCAATGCAAACCTTCCACATGCTGATAGAATGCAATTGTCAAGGATTATGCAGAGTAGCCTGTATACTCCCCCAGCATGGGTCCTTTGAAGTCTTCCACCCCAGTCTTCACAAGTGTAAAGTCTGCTTTTGATAAATACACTTTGTTTGCTGTGACAACCTTGCCTGGGGGTGGGGATGGGATATGGATGTCCAGGGAAAGGTGGGTATGGTCAGATATCAACAATGGTGGTCTACCTCTGGTGTGGAACAGTGAGTACCCATGTTGCAGATGGTCAGGTGCAATATGTATTCCCCCTTGTGGCTGTGGTGAGTGGTTCTGCCATAGCACGTGGACTCACAAACTGTAGTGGCCGTAGGGTAATGTTGTAGAGGCCTGAGTAGTTCCCACACACAATATACCTGTACCTGACATTAACAACTGGAATGGTGTATGTGAACACCTGCATATCTTGGCACTGTTCCCAGGGAAGCAAAGTGTGTGTCCTGGATGTGGGAGAGGTGGTCCGAACTGGTTCTGTTGTGTGTTACAGGTCCTGTGGTCACGAAGCATGGTATAGAACATAACCTGCCAGTGCTGATGTGCATATCTGACCCTGAAGTAGGTGGCTGCAAATGCATATATATGCTATCCCCCACCTGACAGGTAGTACTAGATGTACATACCTCTGTAGAAATAATGATGTCAGCACCCTATAAATACTGCAGGTGCAGAACAGATGCCCAGTAATTCGGATAGTGCGCTCTGCTAATGTGTCTCCCTCAAGTGTCATAATATAGTTAGGTAGGGGTTTGAATCCTGCAAATGCTCAGTGGTGTTGGTGTGTGTGCAATTCTGTGTGAGAGAAATGTCCCTTTTGGCAACTAGGAGAACACACTACAGGAGGCACATTCCCCTTTCTAAACAAGGATGATGTCAGCACCCTATAAGTACAGCAGGAGAAGGGAAACCTCCCAGTAATGTGAATAGCGTGCTCTGCTAATGCGTCCTTCTTGAGTGTCATAACATAGTTAGGTAGGGGTTTGAATCCTGCAAATGGCAAGTGTGTGTGTTTGTGTGAGGGGGGTTATTGTGTGTGCAATGCTGTGTGAGGGAAATGTCCCTTATGGCAACTGGGACAAACACACTACAGGATGTACATTCCCCTTTCTAAACACTGATGATGTCAGCACCCTATAAGTACAGCAGGAGAGGGCAAATCTCCCAGTAATGCAAATAGCATGCCCTGCTACTGCATCTCTCACTACTGTCATAGCACAGTTAGTTATGGCTTTGAATTCCACACATGCCATGTGTGTTTTTGTCACACAGAATGCCCATGTGTGTGGGTTGTTGTTCACAATAATGCATGACATTGATTAAACCAGTAATGGCAATGGACACAGATGATGTATGTGTGTGCCAAATACACATATGTACCTGTGACCTTCAATAGTTCCCATGTCTGACGCCTGCCACATGTGAATACATGGTATTTGCACTGGATAACATTATGACTGTGGTCTTCTGTGCAGGTGCTGCATGTGGTATGTGTATATACAGTGTGAGTTGTATATGGTATCATCCTAGCAGCGAGGGATACACATCTGGTCTGGGGCATATAGTCTACATGTTGTTGATGAACAGGTGCTGCATGTTTTCACCTGTTGTGGGAGTGGTAACAAGTTGTTCCATAGCAATGCAGTGACTACATGCTAGGAACCTTTCAGCTAGGGTGTTGTAGCTACAGTAATTCATCAACATTCAGTAATATGTCAGCATTCCTGGTGAGGGTATGATGCCAACCAAGGTCAGGGTCATACCAGCCTGTGCCACATGCTCAGAGAGCCCTTCTGTGTTCCCTATCATGTAGTCCAGGGAGGTACATCACAGGTCAGCCATAGTGGCATGGACAATGACTGAGTCATATGTGTCCATGCCTCTGACTGACCTGTATGCTTGTGTTATGTGGTGGACCATAGTGCCCCATGGGCATATCACTGTGACCTTCACCTTGTCCAGCCTGGTGAGCGGGACCTCACTGTACCGGACAATAAAGGTACCTAACACAACTGTAGCAGGTGTGTTGTCTGGCCATACAGGCTGTGACTGTTTGGCACACAGGATTTGTGTGCTATGTGTTGCACGTGCTATGTTCCGGCTTAACGTATGCCTGTGTGCCAGCTGCAGAGGTGTCTGCTGCTCAGGCAGGATGCTATTCTGAGGCTCCATGAATGGCCCAGTGTGTTCACGTGTTTGGATTGCTGTCAGTGTAGGTCTACATCAGACTGGTATTGTAGTCACTGTAGTATTTCATGCCACCTGACAGGTTATGCCAGTACTGGGTTCAGAGTGCTTAGTCCCCAGTTTGGCTATGTGGTTGCATCTCATACATGTGTTGTACATCCATGTGTAGGGGAGAGGATTGACTGTGTACATGTGGCAGCTGTGACATTGCCACATGACCCACATATTCCACAACTGTACCATAGAGGTGACTGACAAGTGACGTTTGCACATGCTACCATAGTATTGAGATTGCCATGGTGATTAACAGCACATAGGGCCAACGGGGAACAAGGTACAGAAGGTGAGTATGTGAGGGTGTAGTGCCTGTGATTAGTTAGCACTGGCATATATGACTGCTCACGTGGACAAATGCCAGGTAAGTCATATGCAATGTGTCACAGGCAACGTACATGTGAACAGGACAAACAGTGACGTTCTGTCAAGTGAGACATGGGCATACATATAGTAAGCTATGCAGATGTCACTAGGAGTCCACAGAAGCTCTGTAACTCTGCATTGCAGGTGGGATCAGTGTTCCAGGGTAACTGCAAGCAAACATGCATGCAAACAAAGCTACAGTAAGCAGGGCTGCATATAGTCCATTGTACAACAAACAAGCTGTACCACTTCCAGTAGGTAACAGTGCAAACATGCAGGCGCTATACACATGTACATGGAAATACACAGGTCAAATGGCTAGGGTCCAGTCTCAGCGCACACAAGTGTACAGACCATGTACCATCAGGATGTACAATAACTGGAAGGAAACCCAGGTGCTCATACCTGCAGTAATACACATGTCAAATAACAGACACTGAGCCTTCACTCAATGGTTCCATACTTAGTAGGATGTATGCTACCTGTCCTGCCAACACAGTATCCCTGACATTTATGGGGACTCTCCCTCCTGTGAAAGTTTGTTTTGTGTGTTGGGGCTGTCTAGCATGGTATGAGATGTGAGCTTGCAGTGCTAGGGTGCTCCTGTGTGTCCTGTACCAGTCGTGTAGTACTGCACACATATCAACATCCTCAAACATCCGCATTGCAGAGTCCATTGTGGGCAACATGCCACTTGCAGTTTACATGTCCATCATTCCATATCAATACTTTCATTACCTTATCCCCTGTGCTACCTATGTATGTAGCCTTCTGTTGACATCCTTACCACCAGTATGCCAACATGTGCAGATGATACACTATGGTACTTACCATGGGTGTAGACAACAGTACAAGACAATCATACCCTTACTGCATCAGGCATGCTGGGATATACCCACAATTATATCAGCACACAGTACTGTTAACAACATGATACTATTACTACACGTCTATGTAGGCACCCTGTGTATCAGCAACATGTTAACCTGTACCTGCACTGATGTTACAGATTGCAGGAGGTGGCACAGTTTCATTATATGCACAGGGTGTGAACTTGGTATGCCTGAGTCTGCCACTGATACCACCAATTGACATGTATGTGTATGTGTGTTGGTGAGGGACAGCAGTAAAAGGTGGGGCAATGTTGATGCAGTGTGTGCGTGTATGCGGTAGCCCTAGGTGTTGTCAATTCGCATGTGTGTATGGATGCACACAGTTCCACCTCATGGCTGCCATATACTGGAGTTTGTGGACAGCCACAGACTGTACCTGCCAGGTCATACAGATCAGTGTCTCTGGCCACGGACACGGTACCTGTGCCTTGCAGGGGTGCTACGGACCGTATCTGGTAACAATCCAGACTGGGTACTGTCATCAGAAGCAGGTGTTCGTTGACTGGACACAGATCCCTGTCGGGCCTGTCCAGAGCCACGTGCACGTGGTCTCCTGGGGCGGTCTGATGACAGCACAGACCCAGCATTGCTGGGGCTGCTGCTGGCACTATGGGGCGGCCCTGTTGTCATCCGCGACGACTGCCAGCTGCTGCTGTTGCTGGCATACGCCCACGTCAACGCCTCAACCGTCCACCATTGCCCTGGCTCATGGACATGTAATTGTGGAACCGATCTAATATGTTCCCACAACGTCTGTCTATGACATCAGTGACATTACGGATGGCAGCCGCAATGTCACGCATACTGTCAGTCATGGTTGTGCGACATGCTCTCTGCTCCCTTAGACCCTCTCTGGTGTACCATTCCATACGTGACTGCACCTACATGACAGCCCGAAACATAGCAGAGGTTGTAAGACCTCTGTGGGCACATCTGACAGGGGCAGTATGCCCACGGATGCTCCCACGAGAACCCCTGGACATCTGTCTGTGTGGTACCATCTCAGGGCCATGCCCATGGCTGCTGTGTGGGGAAGCATGTGCCACAGATACCACATTACCCTGGTCAATGCCCACTGTATCCTGTCCATCACCTAGGGACATTGGTGACAAAGAGTGTATTGGCAGGATGACTGTGTGCATTGATGGGGTTGACAGCTGTGTACTGTCAATTGGCTGACCAATGACGGACCCTGGCATACCTTCCTGTGCCATTACATAGACGTCATCATTATCAGTACTCGTGGCACCTGATTCAGGTTCCCTGCTGCATGACACCAGAGCAGCACCAGAACCTGTGGGAGGGAAACAGGAAACACAGTTTACAATGTCTACACAATGTTAGCAGTGATGCACACATGCACACATGCACAGGTGCACACATGCACACATGCACACATACACAGGTGCACACATGCACAGGTGCACACATGCACACATGCACACATGTACACATGCACAGATGCACACATGCACACATGCACACATGCACAGGTGCACACATGCACACATGCACACATGCACACAGTTGCACACATGCACACTTGCACACAGTTGCACACTTGCACACTACTCAGTATGCGAGATATCAACACACAGACACAGACACACCTGCATGCATAAACAGAGCACTACTAATTGAGCCTAATATTACTATTACTATCAAGACTATTAAAGGTATTGTTAATACACACTCACCAGCATGGATAGGCTGCATTGCTGTTACACCGGAGGGACCTGCAGAAGTGAGGAAATTAATGTCAGTGGGCACAACTGTGCCATTATTACTGAGTATGATACAGGTCAGTAGTACAACAGTTGCCTTTCACAGGTCAGCTGCTGATATTGAGAATATCACACTTGCACATTAAATACTATGATGACAGCTACAAACCAAGGACACACCTCACACATGCATTAACTACAAGTGTACACAACAGTCAACTATACATATGGCATATTACCTGCACACTCGTAGTCTTGTTGCTGTGTGGCTCCAGCCTCCATCATAATGCAGGTCTGCTGCTGTTGTTGTTGTTGGCGGGCTGGAGCCACAACACTTATGAGTAGTCCCTCCAGTCTGGTGAGTGGGGGATGTGTAGCCACCCCACCACCTGTGGCAACCTGTTGCCTATGGATATCCGACGCACACTGACGGACATTTCTGATTAAATCACTGCAGTGATGTCATACCTGCTCATATGTCCTATTATGCGTGCCTATGTCATTTACCCGATGGACCAGGTCTTGCCACAGTGCAGCCCTCTCCTGCTGATTCTGGCTGGTGCAGGAAAAGAGTATTGCATAATCCCCCATCAGGCTCTGGTGTATTTCCTCATCCTCAGCTGCAGAGTACGCTGGATTGCGCTGGTGAGCCATGGTCCTGAAAAAGGAAATAACATGATATCAGCAAAATATGTCAGCAGAATTTGGCACACATACTACACATGCTACTCGACTGTTGTGATACAACATATCTCACATATATAGCATCTGTCTGTCTATTGGTGGATACACATGTAAATGGCCAGGTATCAGTGCTCAGCCAACAACTGTGCAACAGTACCTGGCACACTCCATACGACATACTACCAAACCCCAGCAGTCAGAACACTGATTCAGGTCCAAAGCACCTCCTCACTCTGGGGGTTTGTATCGAGGAACTGTATGGGGTACATCATCAACTACTGTGAGCTGACCACAAACTAATTGCCCTGGATATACATATCCCACCTCCACCACCAGCACAAACGACTACAGTGAGTAACATTTCAAATGCAAACTTTACACTTCGTAACACTGACATGGTATCCTTTAAGCCCACTGGGCCAGTGGAAGACACAACCCACAATGCTGACCCCTTCACAAATGATTTCTACGGACATCTCCGAGAATGCATGGATCATGCAATCCCATATAAGACCAAGACACTCTCCACAAAGGGAAAGCATCCTGTCTGGTGGACCTCAGCCATAGACAGATTGTATAACAAAAGATGGAAGCTACTGCAAGACAGAGCATAATTCCATAAAGGGAAGGCATGTCTGATCAGCACTAGTAAGGAGCTATTTTCTCTCATACAAACATCCATGGGCAACTTTGAGAGGGAAGCCAACGGGGACACTACAGATAACCACAAGGCCTTCTTCAGTTATGTTAGCAACCTGGTCAGAAACCCTCCAATATGCTCATAGTTAGTACACAACAACAAATAATTCACTGAACCCACAGATATTGGCAACATTGTGGCAGACAGGTTCAGTGCAAGTTTCCCCCCTCCCTCTCCCCCAAATTAAGACATACTTATCCCAGCTGACTGTAACCTCCCTGTCATCACAGATGTCCAGGTGAGAGCCGCCCACAGAAAAGCAGAAAACACAGCATCAATGGGACCTGATGGTATCCCCGGTTGCATGCTACATGAACTCCAAGAGGAGCTAAACACACATATAGAAGTGCTATGTAACACTAGCCTGACTACAGGATATGTACCTGTACACTGGCGTACAGCAGCAGTGGTTCCACTCCACAAAGGAGGCACCTCTACATACCAATACAATACAACACAATACAATACATTACAATACAATACAATACAATATGCTATTGCCCCTGGGACTACAGCAGCATACTGTTCTGTTACCCTGACCATTGTGACACATGTGATGTGATGGTACCTGCTCCTGTCAAACAGTTACACAGGGTGACTCATATGGCATATTACCTATCTGACTAACATTCAGCAGGGGTATGTGTGACATGTACTCATGGGGAGTCTTGCTTCTTAATGCTGTGTGGCTTATTGCAGGGTATGTCTTATCTGTGGGTAGGAACCTGTACCTCCGCCATGTACTCTCTACTGCAGTGTCACGGATGACACACAGCAGTAATTTAGGTTGTGGATGGTGTGAGGTGTTACTATGGTTGTTGGACATCTGTCATGGGTGTGACTTAAGTATGTAAATCCAGGAGTGGTAACCTCTATGTGGGTAGTATGTGTGTACTCTGTGGTGTTGTCAGTCACTGTGCATTGGCAATGTTTTTGAGTGCATTGTCACAGTGTTGTACATGTCACTGTGTCCGTCTCCATATCTGTAGCTGTCATGTGAGGTACATACCGTGGCAGCCATTGTGTGGTGTGGAGGGGTACACTGACCTAAAAGTCCATAGCTGACACACCATGTCTGCTGACACGTACCATGTGCAGGTATTCCAGGAATAGTGTGCCACTGTGACTATCATTGGGGGGACTATTGTACACATTTTTAACCCTGTTCACCCCTGACACATGCAGTGGTGGGCAGTCAATCACATATCTGGTGGTTACTGGTGTAGGTGATTTGAAATGGGGTATGGTACTCCAGTTTCGATACTGGTGTTCACTCCATGCCTTTGTCACCAGGCACCTGTTGCAATACATCTGTACACATGTGCCTCACTCAGAATATATATACATCTCTCTCTCTCTCTCTATATATATATATATATATATATATATATATGTATATATATATATATATATATATATATATATATATATGTATATATATATATATATATATATATATATATATATATATATATGTCTGTATACATATGCACATATATATATCGATGTACATATATTGCTATAGATATGGAGAGGGGGTGTGTGCGACAGAGAGGGGGTGAGAGTGACAGAGGGGGTGGGACAGGGAGAGTGAGAGATCGTCATATACAGGCATATCTGTAGATAGATCTGTCTGTCTATGTATATGTATCTACATATATCTATATCTGTATGTGTGTATTACATATATATGTTTCTACATATTCTATCTATCTACATCTGTCTATGTATTCCTACATCCCTCTCTATATATGTATACATATATGCATATTATAAATATATATATATATATATATATATATATATATATATATATATACATACATACATATATTGACATACATACGTATCCATATGATAGATAGGTATATCAACATGTTTGTTTACAAAACTGTATACACACACTAACATACTGCTAAACATACATAACTGTAAAACCTACTTTGTACATTGCACTACAACCTACATTCAACCTATATTGATATGTGCACATAGATGCCCTCACATACATATGTATGTACAGCCTTCACTGATAGTTGCTATATGTCCCCTGCCCTATGCACATCTTCATATACATATGGATACAGACCAATGACACATATGGAGGGTTCACAGTATGTAGACTTTTAAAGTATTACTTTACATTACCTGTGTTTGTCACAGCTGCTTGCGTTGCCGTTTGGTTTGGTGTCCTGCTGCTCCAGTTGGCAGTTGGCAGCTTTCGAGTGGGTTTTGATGACTGGTTTTGTTTGTGTATGTTTTTTTCTCTCTCTCTCTCTGTCTCTCCCTACCTCCACAGGGTGCAATGAAAGTATTGCATATGTGGACTGGGAGTACAGCATGCTTTTGTAGGTATCTGCATATGTCCATGTGATGGCCTCTGCACCAATTGTTAGCCAGCATTTGCTAATTGCATGCAGCCAGTTGTGTACTGATTTCAGTTCTCACTGTGATTCCAGGACAGTGCCATAAAAAGGTATGTGAGATAGGCATAGCCCTTTCAGAGTTTAAGGGCAGGGACCATGCCGGTATGCTGTGGACACTGTTCTGTGAGTGTAAAGGTTAGTATCTCTCTCATATTTCTGGCTGTGTTGTAGATTAACATTTCTCCATTCATTTCTCCAGTTTCCTGTACTAAGTGTGTATGTACACTGACACCTAAGACTACTACTACTGTTAACGTGGGTGTGTGTGCTTTCCTGTGGGACATGTGGTGTAACTGGTATATAGCAGTGGCTCTTTGGCTAATGGTTAAGGTGTTTGCTTTACAAACACAGGGTGCAGGGTTTGAGTCTCACAAGGGATAATTGGCTAAGCTTAAAATGGCTCACAAGGGCAGTTAGCTTAGTACTAATCTATGAATCTATGAATCTATGAATCTTGCACTTTGTTGCTATGGCTTCAATATTTGCCCTTTACATTCACTACTTGTATGCCTGCTAGGTGTCTTGACTGTAGTGTGTTGCTGTGGCTTTCCTAATTTCCATGTACATTCATACCTTGGAATGCTTGCTATATCTGCTAGGGTGTTACTGCATGCAGTGTGATCTGGCCATGGTGTGGGCCTTGACATCTATTAGGGTATTTGAGTATGCTGCTGAGCAGGCCCCAGAGACTCTCAGGTGCATCTTTTATCTGCCTCATGGAATGGTATATATCAGTGGGGTACACCCATTAAATTGTCTGGTATTCTGCAGTTGTGACTGTGGGATAGCATGAGCATATGTATTACTACACTATTTCTGCCGTGCAAGTGGTGCATACTTTCAGTACTTCATAGTTACCATTGCATGTGTTGTAACACCTTTCTGCCTACTGTTTGTACATTTCACAGGGAGTCTGTGGGGCATCCCTGTAACTCAGTCACTGTTGCTATGTCTAGGCGCTTAACTATTCAAATATGGCAGTGTCAGACCTATCGAGTGTACAGATATTTACAGGTTGTCCACATTTTTGCCTCATATGTTGGTCAATATCTCATAAACAGCTTTTTCTGGCAAATCACTCTGGGATCAAGTCAGACTATAGTGACAAACATTTCAGTTTCAGACTTCATACCCTTCCAAACATCCAACAAAATGCAGAACCTGTTACTCTCTCAACTGTCTAAGTTTGTTGTAGCATTATTTGGAATGTGTCCCTGTTTTTGGGCCTTTGCTCCACATTTTTTATTACTTAGTCCGGATGTGTTCCTGTAAGACGTTGTGGGGTATGGGCAGTGATTATCCTGCTGTGAGTATGTGTGTGGCTTGCAAGGTGCTACAGTGACATTATTACCTACTAGCTACCAACTAGCATGGCTGTTTCTGTTCACACACTACTATTCTAGAAATCCACTACATTTGACAGTAAATATACATGACATGCTTTGTGTACTACACATCCTATATTCCCTTTACATTCATGCCTACTATTACATGATATATTTATTGTAGCACAATGTTGTTATATATCAGTCATGGCTTAGTGGTAAGTCATGCAGACTACTGTTTCCAAGGTCCTGGGTTCGGGACTGACAATGGGATTTTATTTTGCTTTCGAGCAGACTACAGGACTTGTCATTCAGAGTGACTAAGGCACTTTTAAGCAGTTATAACTGGGTTAGCGCTGGTTTGCATGGAGCTCATGCATGCGCACTGGCGTTCAGCTCTGCGCACACCCACTTACAACTGCTTAAAAGTGCTTACTCTTGAGCACACCCGCACTATTTTCTTTGAAAGAAATGAAAATGGGGAGACAGGAAAGTGGTGAAAAAGGGGTCACAAAGAGGGTAAGACAGTAGGGAAACAAGCTCGGGTTTTGCAGGAGGGATGTAGGTAAGGCCCATAGCTGCCCATTTCTTCATCAGCAACAGCTGTGCATATGTTTGTAATTTGGTGTGACATTTGAAACCTTCTCCCCCTGAGAGAGGTGTAAGGACAACAATAATACTTGTTGTACAGCTAATTGCAATTGACAGTTTCCATGTCCAGCAGACATGTGTGCGAAATGGGCAGCTATGTATGGGGTGTAATTTTTTTGTGGGTACAGAGTGCCCTTTTTTTTTTTTCAGGTGAGAGTGGTATGTCAGGTACGGGAAGTCAGTATAGCTGGGGAGGTAGGTTGGGTAGGTTAACAGACAAGACAAACAAGACGCATACAGGGGCAGTGTATGACACATGTGGGGGGGTTACACAATTGATGGGGACGGATGTTTGGATATCTAGAGCCATGAGCCCGCAGATGGCAACAGTGGAACTGATATCCCCACCCATGGGCAGTTGCCACTGCGCCTTCATGGCCCAGGACGGGGCTGTGCTGGGGGCTGTGTAGGCCGGGCAGCAGGCACGGCCATTAGTTGTGCCACCTTTGCCTCAAGCTGGCATAGGGGACCAAGAATAACTTCCCGGATCTCCCTATGCACCACAGTCTGGACACTAAGGAGGGTGAGTGGATGTTCTCCTCCGGCCACACTTGCAGAGTGGGGATGAGCCCCATCCCCTGCAGCGCTTCCACCTGCAGGTGGCACAGGGCCACTGTATTAGGGTCCGGCCTGGGCACTACTGCCAGGTGCACTCGCCAGCTGAGGAGGGAGAGGTGGGTCCGTTGGAACCCGCCTTCCCTGTCGTCCTATGTTTTGCATTATGCCATGACAGTTTGGGTTAGTAACGTACAATACCATTCACAATTAGTTGTAACAGCATGCATTAGTATTCCCATTAACCAAACACCCAGATATTCAAACCATTGAACAGCAAGCATAACACATGCATATTTTGAACAGCAATATACAGTCCAACAACATGCAGGGTTGATTGATGACAACAGGCCATCAGGTTTGGATGTATGAACAGGGCAGATGCATCAACGTACATGCAAATATGTATGAACCAACAGGACAAATGTCCAGGGGTGTTAATTGTGATTGCACATACCAATTTCACGTGGAATGGATTATATGTGGTTATAGGGTAGGGTGAAGAAAATTTAATTAACAACTTCAAATACCAATACATCTGCTTTACATTTCTAATAGCTGCAGATATATACACACTACAGTTCTGCCTACAGTTTCCTATGTGATAACTACTTCAAGTTGGTGATAGGAATGTTACTGCTACATCAATATACATTTTCATTTTTATTCATACACATTCATATCTGGCTCTGTTCAGCTACATCATCCTGCTACATTTGCTTTATATAGCTATAGACAACTGTGGATGTTTGGTATTTCAGACAACCATACTATCTGCATATTGTAAACTGAGAGCAACATATCCAGATTTTGGGATACACATTCCAGCTGCGGTAACATTTTCAACACATTTTACTGTTTGGTTCTGCTTGTCACATTCATTTCATTCTGTACTGACTGCAGTATACTTTATTCAGGAGTTATTACTAGTTTATTGGTGGATTCATAACTTTCTCACACTCTCTCACTTGTTTTATTTTTACAATTCAGAATGGTACTTAATTCTAGGCTTTATTGACATGTTTTACCTGTAGTTATAACAATCCTTTCCAACAGTCTCACTTCTGTCATGTTTCTGTATTTCAACAGGGATATATTTCACACGTGTTTACTCAGCTTCTGCAGCTGTACTTTTCAGCCTGCTGCAGCTTATGTACTATTATATTACAGGTGGGACATCTTTATTTCAGACTTTATTTCAGACTTGTTTCATTTTTTTGTTTGGAATACAGACTGCATCACACTTTTGTAATCAAGCAATACTTGCAAACCCTCTTACACTGTTACTTGCACATT
Organism: Protopterus annectens; assembly: GCF_019279795.1. Classification (NCBI taxonomy): domain Eukaryota; kingdom Metazoa; phylum Chordata; order Ceratodontiformes; family Protopteridae; genus Protopterus; species Protopterus annectens. Next base: position 1,485,960,913 of record NC_056732.1, read on the forward strand.
TTATTACTTAGTGACTACACTGCACTCTTTTGCTAACTGTCATACTTATATATTTATTTACAGTTACAGGGAGAGGATTACTGACCTGCCTGGTGGTGCAACCATGCCAGCCTATCGCCATAGGCTCTACGGTTCACAGAACGGACACCTGCAGCTGTAATATAAATAAAGTAATATTGGAATACACATCTCCATAATATCCGCTAGGTTAATTTCTTTCATAAATAATTACATGTTACTTACTCAGTAGTGGGGCGTTGGGCATTTGCCGGGCCTCCTGGATCCAACGGTTCAGTTGGTCCTGCTTCTGTCTCTTCAGGTCCGCATGGTGGTGACAGACCTGCTCACCAGTCCTTGGTATCCCTGTGGCACTGGTGAGATCATGAGCCAACCGGTCCCACGCCTCAGCCCTATATGCTCCCCACAGGACCTGGCCCTGCATGAGTTGGGCCTCATGATTGTGGACAAGGAGCCAAACCATATATTTGGACTCCTCAATGCCCCACCTCTGTGCTCGAAAGAAACTACCCTCACCTACACCTGACATTCTGGCTGCAAGTTGGTTCTACAATTGGTTATGCTGTGTATTCCCACCTATGGGGCTTCTATATGCCGTTTTTTCCTCACTTATCTGTGATTGGCCATTTTGGAATTGTATCAGCTTCACAAAACCTGCTTTGTCATGCTCCTCTTTCTATTCATTCCTATATATATGCTATTACTGCATTTCTAAGTGCAGGGAACGCCCACCTACTTTTTTTTTAAACTCAACTTCTCACATACTTTGCAGAGAAATTTGTGTCCACCTGCATGACATAGCATAGACACAGTTAAGTCTCTAGTTTACCCTGTCAAGTACTGCTGTCAATCTTAGATGCGGAATTAATCCTGCTAATGTCAGGACCACAGTGGCTGATATAAAAATTGACAGAAAGCTGTGGAACTGTTTTCCAATGTTTTTATTGCAGAGGGGAAGAGAACTTAACACTCCCCTTTCTTAGCAAAACAAAGCAATTGGATCAGTCAGGGGTTTAAAGGCAATTGTCCCATGCATACCCAGTATATCAATGCTTTGAAACGGAAGCAACAGAGAAAAAAAGTCTCCATTGCTCCGTTTTTTCTTTTTCTTTTTTTTTTAATTTGTTAAAAAAAATGTTTTGAGCACTTTATACCAATGGGAAAAAGTCCTGGCGACCAGACCTTTTTCCGTTAGTATATTGTGGGATTTACAACAAGCACGCTGACCAATCAGCATGCACATTTTGGAATATTAATGGAGGGTCATTGTATAATAAACAATATAGTATAGTTAAGTATTATTAATGTATACATTCTAGTAAATGTTGCTCAATGATTTACTTGGTCACTGTCACACATTGGCTATGTGTTGCACATGCAATCTCGGTCAATGTCTTTATGTCAGTATTTTTTCTGTGTATTACTGAGTGTATTTAATAACTGTTATCATGTTTGCCAATATAGCATAAGTTGTGGCTGAAAAGGGTCCTGGGACCAGTTCACTTTCCTGGTTATCAAAGTATAAATAAATATGAAATAGAAAAAAGGAGAGTAAACATGTCAGAAATAATAGAGGAACTAGTGAAACACATTTTAGGTGTGCCTCATTCATAAGAGAGAAAAATTCTCCCACTGAAGGCATTAGGAAGTAGCAGACAGATTAAGTTTAGAGTCCGGCTACTTGTCACTTGTAAATGTACAGCAAGGATGTCAAAGGAAAAAACTTCAAAGACCAATACACGTAAGGTTTAGTTAAGGCACTTTAATTTACTTGCAGCAAGGAGACAAAAACATGCAAATACAAGGATTTGTCAAACTACTAACAGGAAGTATGTTCATTCTTATAGTATTTTACAAGACATGGCCTTCTAAGCTGACATAATCAAACACAACTTTTAGCATTGTTCTACAGCAGATGTTACTTCAGATTTTCTGCTGACATGACTAGATTTGTGAGAAACTTTTCAGAAAAACAACCTGGCCTTGGTGACTATTAATCCGTTTACAAGCGTCTATTGTGCAGTGTTACATTTCAAGGTACTTTTCTAATACAGATACAAGCAAATGCTGATTGCAGTTCATATTTTCAAGCAGGCTCTGTACTAATTATCTGTAACCTCTACAGCTGTGTATTTTCTCATGGTACAGTGGAACTTCTTGTCTAAGTTTCATACAAGTAGTATTGTTCTATTTATTATTTTCCTAACACAAGCAGAAATCACCTGCTTCTCAGTAAATTTCCAAGGCACAAGCAAGATTTTAGCTAACAGTACAAGGTCAGAAAGCAACTGCAGTTTGTACAGATTTATGCAGTATGAAATAGAATAAATGTGTTAACCCTTCCCAAGCTCTAAAAGCACTAAACATATTGCTAATACACACATTAATACATATTTTTTCTAACATTTCCCCGCTATTAATACTTTTATTCTACTTTCAAAATAAGCATAAACAGTTTGTTTTCTTCTCCTAACCTCTTCCACTCAGGATTTGCAGTTAAGAGAGTCATTCAGTTTAAACTTATGAAAGCATTTTTAGTCTTTTAACAGTTCTTCAAACTCAGTACTTTGATATAAGGTTTCAGAAACTGAAATGTCTATTAGGTCTTTAACCAGTCTTTTCATGCAGGGGATACCACAGCAAACACATACTCCCAGTAGGAGCATACCTACACAAATGGCAATCAGGATGTTCATTAGGATGGTACACCACCCCCCAAACCATTTCTGTAAAAAGTCTGTCAGTGGGTTTGGGCCTGGTTTGGTCATGGCCGACACTTGCTGAATGACCTCAAGATGATTGTCTATCTCGTGTTTATGGTCAGGAGTATACGAACAGCATTCTTCTTGGATTAAAGCGCACGTACCACCTCTTGCCACTAGGGTGAAGTCGAGAGCCATGCGGTTTTGGAGCACTACAGTTCTCATAGCATTCAGTTCATCAGTCAACAATTCGAGAGCAGAAAAAGTTGCGTTGCTCATTACTTCGAGAAGTTTTGACAGTTTTCTCAGCTCCCAGATCGATTTCACTGCTCCATATGCTGGTAATATGCCTGCCCACGATATAACGCTATCACTCAAGTCCATGTGTGTCAGTCCTTTGCCTAAAGAGTGATGGTCTTTCCAACGCGCATTGATTTGTCCCACTGGATTTACAGGTTTCTTGACGACTTCTCAGACATTTCGAATTTTCCCATGAGGCAAAACTGCAGTGTGTCATATGGCCGGAACCAGGTAACCCAAAAAACAACTGCCGGACCAATTCTCACGTAACCATTTGTATGCCTTTCTGCCACACACAAAATAACAATCCTCTACTTTAGTAGTAACCTTGCTATGAATATACACTCGCCCTGCATGAAACATTTTTCTATCAATTGTAGACAGCTGTTTATGAAGAACAGAATTATGTTTTACTTCATCAAGTGTTTTGTGCATCAATCCAAGAAATGAATCATAGTTTGTATTACAATAAAGATCTACTTTGTTACCTTTAGTGTAACATCTATAAGGAACAGTCACATTGCAATTGCTCCAACTCACCTGAACAGTATCATTTTTATAAAAACACACAGTTCCCTTTTGTGGAACAAAGTGCAATGCTATTTTATCTTGTGCTGTAATGGTTGAGGTATCATAAATCAAGTTCTCCCAGGTCTCATTGTCCCCTAGGGGGACTGTAGCCATTAATAACCCCCTCATATGCTGTCAGCAAAGTTGTACAAGTCCAGCAATTCAAAACATTGAAAGTCTAAGCATACACATATTTAATTGCCTGGTAAGTGTTAAAGTTTGGATGCCAGTTTATGAGTAACGCTTCACGTTTATTCAGTTCAGTCTGTGTGGCTGGGAAAAGAAAAGGCCACAACAAAAAGATTATTGCCACTAATACAGTTAACAGGATGATTATGCAATACTTCTGAGGAAAGGGTTGTTCTGCATACCTGTTTCTTCTGGACTCTATCATTTTTGCTCTTAGCATGTAACAAGATTTTTGTCTAATTCAAAGTTTTTAACTAATTTACAGTGCGTCAGGTGGATCCAAGAGGCACGCTCCACGATTTTGACTGCAGTGGGTGTTGAGAAAAGCACTTGGTATGGACCTTCCCACTTTGGAGACGCCCAATTCTTCTTCTTGACTACCTTCAGCCAGATCCACGCTCCAGGGGGCACTGCCACTTCTGACGGTCTGGTTCGTTCTTTATCTGAAACAGAATTTAACTGCAACAAATGTTTAAAATTTAACAAATTATGCATATACTCTGCTAATGTACTGTCAGGTTCCTGGTCTGCGGGCATGAGAGAGTTCCACTGAGGTATATAGTAAGCCCTTCCAAAGAACTTCTCAAAAGGAGTCAATCCTTTTGCATTCGGAACAGTTCTCATGCTCAACAGTGCCAGGGGCAGACAGTACACCCAGTTTCTCTGTGTTTCTGCTACTAATTTTCTTAGCTTGCTCTTTAAAATCCCATTATGCCTCTCTACTAGCCCTGCTGATTGAGAGTGATACGCACAATGATTTTTTAGGGAAATACAAAAATGTTTACTTAACTGCTGTATGGTCTGATTCACGAAGTGTGTGCCGTTGTCACTGTAGATCCTTTCTGGAATGCCGAATCTAGGGATGATTTCTTTAACAAGAACTTTGGCTACAGTCGTAGCATCTGGATTTTTAGTCGGAAAGGCTTCCACCCATCTGGAAAACATATCTACAATGACAAGACAATACTTCTTAATTTCACATTTATTCAACTCTATGAAATCCATACAAATAGTATGAAATGGATATGGTGGTGTAGGGAAACTCCCTTGCTTGGGCTTTAATGCCCCTTGTGCATGATGCTTATTACATACGTGGCATAACGAACAAAATTTTTTAGAATAGTTTGTAACTCCATATGTTGTGAACACTTGGTTCACCAGCTGTACCATCCCCCTGTTGAGACATGGCACTGCCCATGGCTCAACAAAGCTGCATATCTTAATAAATTAGACGGCAATATCGGTTTCCCTTCTTTAGAGATGTACAGCCCCTTTTCGAGAATTGCTCCTCGTTCTACCCATCTTTGTTTTTCAGATTGCGTAGTAAGTGTTTGCATTGTCTTTAACATTTCTAAGTCTAAAATCTCAGAGGGCTGTAATTCCTCATTCAAAAGAAATACGTCTGAAGCTGCCTGCTTTGCAGCTGTGTCAGCTCTTGCATTACCTTTTGAAATTATGTCCTGTTGTTTGGTATGAGCTGTGCATTTACAAATAGCTACTTTTTGAGGTAACTGAATAGATTCTAAAAGATCTAAAATAAACTGTGCATGACTGATTGGTTTGCCAGTAGATGTTATCATTCCTTGATTTTTCCACTGTTGCGCAAAAACATGTACAGTAGAAAAAGCATACTGGCTGTCAGTAAAAATGTTCACACATTTACCCTTCGCTAAGTTACATGCCCGTGTCAAGGCAATCAATTCTGCTGCCTGTGCAGATAAACTATGTGGTAAAGATTTCGCTTCTATAATGTCTGTGTCAGAAACTACTGCATATCCTACTAGGTTCTGTCCTGCAGGACCCCTTTTGCATGAGCCGTCCACGTAGTATGTCACCTCGGCATCATCCAAGGGAACATCCATAAGATCTTTTCTAGGCAGTGTCTTTTGCTCAATCACCTGCAGGCAGCTGTGTGGTGTGCCATCTGCAGGGGTTGGGAGCAAGGTAGAAGGGTTCAAAGTTGTACATCATTCAATTGTCATATGAGGTTGGCTCAACAATATAGTCATACAAGAAAGATGCCTAGCAGGGGAAAGATATGCTACCTTCTCTTGTAGTAAAATAATCGTGACTGCATGAGGCACTCTCAATGTGAGAGGGTGGAACAACACTACTGAGGCCGAAGCCTGTACTGCCATTGCAGCTGCAACTACTGCTTGTACACAGTGAGGTAAAGACTGTGCCACTGGGTCCAGTTGTGATGAATAATAAGCAATAGGGCGTTGCTTGTCCCCATGCTGCTGTGTTAACACTGATGTCATATAACCTTGCTTACAATCTACAGTTTGGAAAAAACATTTATGATAGTTTGGTAATCCCAAAACTAATAAGGACGCTATTAACTGTTTCAGTTTGCAGAAAGCAGATTCTGCTTCTGATGTCCATTGTAATAGATCCTGTGCTGCCATAGGCTTTCTATAAATCAGGTTAGTCAATGGTGCAGATTCCAAAGCATAGCTTGGAATCCAACTCCAACAAAAATTAGTCGTACCCAGGAAGGACATCATTTCCTTCTTGGTAGTGGGTTTTGGTGCTTACAAAATCGCTATTTTTCTGTCCTCATCTAATGTCCTACCCTCCTTGGATATTACATATCCTAGGTATTTAACTTGTTTTTTTCCAAAGCTGCAGTTTATTTTTGTTTTCTTTATGTCCTTCAGTGGCTAAAATTTGTAATAGCGCTATGGTATCTTCTTTACAATCTTGCTGGGTGGGGGACGCCAGCAGGATATCATCAACATAAAGCAAAATCTGGCTATCTCTTGGTGGGGTAAACCCTGCCAAGTTGCTTGACATTTCTTGTGAGAATATTGTTGGTCTTTCACAATACCCCTGTGGTAGTCGCGTATATGTATACCTTTTCCCCTGAAATGTGAATGCAAACCAATGCTGGCTGTCAGGGTGTATTGGTATCGAAAAGAATGCATTGCTGATATCTACCACAGAAAAATATTTCTGTTGAGGTTTTAAATAATTTAACAGGGTGTGTGGGTCTGGAACCGTAGGTGCCCTTGGTATTACTGCATCATTTACAGCTTGTAAATCTTGGACCATACGCCACTCTCCATTCGCTTTCTTAACAGGAAGTAAGGGTGTGTTACATGGTGAATCAGGAGATTCCACCAGCACCCGTTCCTTAAGTAAAGCTGCTATAATAGGTTTGATTCCTACCTCTGCATCTTTTCTTAAGAGATACTGTCTTTTTTGTGGTCTAAATGCTGACTTTGTCGTAATAGTAACTGGTCCCTCTGTACAAATAAGTCCTACATCTGATTTTCCTGTCGACCAGAGATTTTCTGGTATATTCTGTAAGGCATTCTCTTCCTCCTTCAATAGGAGTACCAATCAGCTGTCCTTGCTAGACTGCAAGTGTACAGCTGGGTTGGTCTGAGTTATCCAATTCAGCTTCTGCATTTGTATTCCCTGTTCTGACAGTTCTAACTCTGTCTGTTTTTCCCATCTCATGACTTTTTCTCCTAAGTCTACCCATTTTACATTCTTGTCCTTAGTTAAGCTAACATGTGGTAACCGATTAGATTTATAGAGTGCAAAGAACTCCTGGGGCAATGAACAGCTGGCTACACTGTTCCCTTCTGTGTCCCAGTACAAATTACGTAATATCAATCTGTTTGCATGATTTTCAAACAATTCTTGCTCATATTCCTTATCAGGTCCTGGTGTGTTACAATAATACAGAGTACAGTGCAACAAATGCTGTTTATCAATGTCAAGGGAGGGGAACTTGCTGATGGCTATGTTCATCAACTCTTCAGTCACCGCCCCTGGACCAGTCGTAACCAAGTCCTGGCTGTACCAATAAAACATTTCACTCTTCGGTTGCACTGCAAAGGTACCAATTTGTCGCTGTGCTTCTATACTCTGCATAGTTGGAACCACTGCTATACCAAATAGCTGCATAAGGTCTCTGCCCAAAAGGTTTACTGGGCATTTTGCAGATACAACAATTTTGCTTTTCTGGGTCAATCCTGAAACAGGATCAGTTATCACAATATTATGGGAGAGGGGCTCCCGATACAGCTGTCCATTAGCTGCTTTCACTAATATGTAATCAGGTGACTCTGAATTCTCTGGCAGTTTGGAGGGATGTACCAGAGTCCGTGATGCCCCTGAGTCACACAAGAATCTGACTTCCCTCCCTTCTACCAGGAGTGTAACTTCTGGTTTCGTGTCTGCTAAATAGAGCTCTAAGTTCAATAAAGCCAAATCCAATATATCATTTTCTTCACTATCCGTGACTTCTTGCACTTCCTCTATTTCTTCTGTCACATTCTCTACTCCCTCTATCACATACTCATTTGTCCTTTCTCTGCTATCCCCTTCTAGTGATTCCTGACTATCATATAGTCAGTCCTCACCCTCCTTATCCTCCGTGGTTGCCTTCTTGATTTTCTTGCAATCCCTTGCCAAGTGTCCTTTCTTATCACATTTGAAACATTCACCCCTTTTCTTTCGCCCTTCAAAGTCCTCTGATCGTTGATCAGATAGTTTGTTTCCCTGGGCATTTCTCTTGCCCTTTTTCCCGGACTGTGCTACATATACTTCTGCTCCATCTTCTACAGAAAATACTTAGGCTTTCTTTTTCTTTTTGCTATTAAAATGCGTTTTGGCATGTCTAGCATACTCAAGCAATGACTGTAACCTGCTTGTACGATGATCTACCATGTGTTTTGTAATAAAGCTGCTTATAGGTGCAATACTGCCTTTCAAGAATGCATTCTTTAACTGCTGCCCATATGGGGAATCATGTGTCTGATCTTCAGAAACCTGCATTCCACAATGGTTATTAAAACATTCTAATAGTCTGGCATAATATCGGTCAATAGCTTCAACTTCCTGTTGGATGCATTGATTAATGCAAGTCCAGTCTGCCGTAGGCTTCCATTTTTCAGAGATTCGGTCTGTAAGACCTTTCACTCTGTTGTCTAATTCTGCGCTGCTATGTGGGAGGGGCCTGAGTGCAATATCACGGGGATTCCAGTCACCACTAATCATGTGCCAATCTGGTCCCACAATTTGTCTGACTATTTTTTTCTACCTCTTCTCCATTTAAATTATAACTCAGCCTCATTCCTTGCAAATCTTCTAAGAACTTTCTAAAGTTAACTTTTGAATAAGGAATTCCCTCAGTGGCTTTCCGGATGTCTTCCGGAGTCCAGGGTCTATACACTTAAATAGTTGGGTCCTGACCTTCTTGCCCTGCCTGAGGATTAGGCACTTCTATAAGTGGGCATATTTCTTCTTCACTCATAAATCGTGAATTTCTACCCATTTGATATAACTCAATGTCTCCTTTTGAGTTTCCTGCCCGTGTTCGAGACCTGGTCTTGACGGGATCTCTAATAAACGGTTTTGCTTTTGTAGTGTCTCTACTTATAGTGACAGCAGGATATCGCAGGGGTGGACTAACTTGTTCACTTGCCTCATATCCTGGTAAAGGAGGCAGAGGGGCCGATGCTATTATTAAGTTATTGTCCTCCTTATCTAAAAACATTGTTTTTGAATTATTACTCTTTTGTTCCCTTCGGTTTACTTCCTCAATCCACCTGTGTGCCTGAGGAATTCCTAATTGACGTTGCTTCTTTACCCGACCTCTAGAATCAGTTTTAAGCTGTTTGACAAGTTTGACAAGTGAGGATTTTTCTAATTTGCCATCAAATTCATACTTATTAACCCATTTTGAGTAGTATTTAATATTATCAGCACGCTGTGACTGCATGTATTTCACGTCTTCGGTTAACGGCGGATTTTGGGACATTTTTGTACAATTATTACCCATTTTATTCTACCCTTTTAACTGTTACATAACACCTTATTTTTAACATGGTACCACGGATGTTTTTATAGTCTCTTCAGAATGACTGCCTACCTGCTCTGTTTCCCTTATCTATGACAAGAGAGTAATCTTTCTGTCCCTGACGTATAAATAAAGTCTCTAACAGAACAAATACAAATCTAGTCCCTGATCTAAAACAGAAAAAGAAGGTAGATTCACCTTACCTGAGCCTTCGTGACTGATCACCTGGTTCGAGTAAACCCATCCTTCAGTCGCAGATCAGAAAGTGGCTGGCCTCTTTTGTACAACAATTCAGTCGGAGGACTTTTCAAATAAGAAGAACCGATGTGGTTTCTTCCCCGTACAGTTTAAAGCCACCAGGCCTGTCTGATCCGAGGTGAAGTGAAGGTTTCCGGTCCGAAGGACCAATCTGTCAAAGGAAAAAACTTCAAAGACCAATACACATAAAGTTCAGTTAAGGCACTTTAATTTACTTGCAGCAAGGAGACAAAAACATGCAAATACAAGGATTTGTCTAATTACTAACAGGAAGTATGTTCATTCTTATACTGTTTTACAAGACATGGCCTTCTAAGCTGACATAATCAAACACAACTTTTAGCATTGTTCTACAGCAGATGTTACTTCAGATTTTCTGCTGACATGACTAGATTTGTGAGAAACTTTTCAGAAAAACAACCTGGCCTTGGTGACTATTAATCTGTTTACAAGCGTCTATTGTGCAGTGTTACATTTCAAGGTACTTTTCTAATACAGATACAAGCAAATGCTGATTGCAGTTCATATTTTCAAGCAGGCTCTGTACTAATTATCTGTAACCTCTACAGCTGTGTATTTTCTCATGACACAGCGGAACTTCTTGTCTAAGGTTCATTCAAGTACTATTGTTCTATTCATTATTTTCCTAACGCAAGCAGAAATCACCTGCTTCTCAGTAAATTTCCAAGGCACAAGCAAGATTTTAGCTAATAGTACAAGGTCAGAAAGCAACTGCAGTTTGTACAGATTTATGCAGTATGAAATAGAATAAATTTGTTAACCCTTCCCAAGCTCTAAAAGCACTAAACATATTGCTAATACACACATTAATACATATTTTTCTAACAAAGGATCATTCACTGCAGTGAGAGATTTCACACCACAGCATGAGAGTGTGGGGGAGGGTTTGTCAAATCTTTTAGGACTACAAAAGACTCCCCTTACAAAAACCTGTTATTTATCTACTTTCTTTGGCTGCAAGTAGCTAACAGCTATTTATAGCATAGAACAAGATCTGACAGACACATAAATGAGGCTCAGTCATGTAAACATAGAAGCATCTCTTTTACAGAAGGTGTGTTTAGATGGCAGTGCTTCACAGTCCTGCCATTCAGTCTTAATGGCATGAGAAAACAGTGTCACTTCCTTATGTCTAGTATGACTCAGTAAAGAGAAATTGAAATGTATTCTGGGAAGAAGGAATGAAAGCAAGAAAACAAGAGCACATTACCAAGGCAGGCCCCATTATCTGCCATTTTGAGAGAAACACATTAAAATTGTAAAAGAAGTACTTGGAGTGATTTTGGGGCATTAAAATAGCTCAAAAACAAAGGTACAATAATAAAATATGTTTTTTGAGTTCTAAGGTGGAGTTTTACTTTAAAACGTCGGGAATAAAGATATCTTTGGCAGTTCCCCCAGCCAAGTGCTGTGCATTTTCTGGCACTTAACTACAGTTGTAGTGACAGAAATGCATTGCACTGTTATTTTGTTGAAATCGGAAAATATTCTGTCAAAATGGTACATTTTTCTATTTCAACTTACCACACATCAGAGATACGACTAGAAATTGCAGTCAGGTGATCTATATAATTCAAGATCCTGAAATGATCCACCAACTACATCTCCCTTGTAGTTGAGTGAAGGCACGTTGGGCAATAGGACATAGACATTTGGTCTATATTAGATCAGCGAACGCTTAAACAAGCAAACGCTGATTGATCAACCTTATTTAAGCAAATGTTCAAAATATCGAAGCAACAGAAACCCAAATTTTTTCCTAGGGAAAGAGTTTGTTTGTCCATTTCTGTTGCTTCGGTATTTTCAGTGCTGTGGTGGAAAGTTATGGGTTGGATTCAGGTAAGTGTGTGATTGTGTGGATGTGAGTGTTAGGGTGGGTTAGGTGAGTTAGGGTTAGGGCTCGGGTTAGGTATGTGTGCAATTGTGTGGACGTGAGGGTTAGGGCAGGTTTAGGTGAGTTAGGGTTAGGGAGCGGGTGAGGTGAGTGTGTGATAATGATGGACCTTAGGGTTAGGGTTTGGGTTAAGGTAAGTGGATAGTTAGTGGTGTGTGCATAGTTTAGTGTAGGGTTAGGTGTTGTATGTGTGTGGATTTCTGTTTGTTTGGTGTGCTTGTGTTGTGTGTATGTGTTTTGGATCAGCAATTTTTTCCCTAGGAAAAAATCGCTGATCTGACAGTTCGAGATTGTAAGCTTTCGCTTACATAAGGTCTATCAATCAGCTTTCGCTTTTTTAAGCGTTCGCTGATCTAATATAGACCTAAAATTTATTTATTTTATTTATTTATTTATTTATTTATATTTGTTGACCGAGAGTGTCCGACTGGATGTAGGTCCATTTTCAGCGGAGGCCCGGGGAGAAAAGCTCCACAGTTAAAATAAACAGACAGTAGTTACATTGGATTACATAGCGATTAACAATTTACTTAGCAATTACTTACAACATATTTATAGATGAAGAACATAGTACATCAGTAGACAACTAGAATCTTTATCTGTGAAGTACATAACAGACATTAACAAATGTTACAATAAGAAGTTCCTGCTGTATAATAAGTACTAGGCTTATGAGCATCTGAGCTTGCTGTAATCAAGGTAGTTAGTGGAGTGAAAAGAAAGGTAGTGGTTTGATGGGGTGGGTGATATTAGAGTGGGAGTTGCAAGGGCATAGCCAGCATGTTTTTAGGTGCACTTTTAGTAAAGTTTTGAAGTGGGTGCATGATGGTATGGAGGTAATTGTGGATGGGAGGGAGTTCCATAATTTGGCTATGATGCAAGAGAATAGTGCTTCACGAGCAGAGTTATTGGCTTTAGTGATCTGCAAGTGATTTTTGTTGCTGGATCTTAGTGGTCTGGTGGTGCGATAGGGTTGGAGTAGACTCTGGAGGGATGAGACATTTAGTGGATGGTTTATTAGTTTGTGGGCGAGTGAGAGTTGATACCATTGAAGGAGGTGAGGGAGTTCAAGCCAGCCCAGTTCAGCAAGTGAGAGACAGTGGTGACTACGGTAGGATGCCTCTGTGGTGAATTTGGCGATTTTGTTGTAGCAGGTCTCTAGCTTGTTTAGATCGCATTGCCTTAGGTTGGTATATATTGGAGAGGCATAAAGTAGGGTAGAGATAAGGTGGGAATTTGCTACTGAAATCTTTGCTGCTTTGGTGAGAAGTTGCTTATTTCTGTATAACGCTCCTAGTTTATTGTGGACTTTTTTATGGTCATGGATATGTGAAAGTCAATTTTTTGTTTATTGTCTATTTCCACTCCTAGCAATTTGGTGTGTTCAGTTGGGTATATAGTGGTGTTGTCTTTTGCTGTGATGTTAAAGTGAGAGTTGTTTTGAGTATGTTTGGTGGGTTGGAAGATGAGTAGTTTAGTTTTGTTTGGGTTGAGTATTAATTGGGCATCAGATAACCAAGTTTCAACAGAGGAAAAGGCTTCCTGTGTGACTTTTTGCAGGTTGGGTAGGGAATGGGCTGGGCAGATGATGGTTGAGTCATCGGCGTATTGTATGAGTGTGTCATGTTTGGTGGCAGAGGCTAGATTATTGGTGAAAACAGAGAAGAGTAGGGGTCCAAGGATGGATCTTTTGGGAACCCCTATGGAGACAGGTAGTTGGGGAAATATGTCATTCTGCCATACAACGGATTGTTGGCGGTCAGACAGGTAACCCTGAAACCAGTTGGTGACTGATTGTGAGAAGGATAGGTTATTGAGGACAGAGATAAGTTGTTTGTGTGGGACCATGTCAAATGCTTTAGATAGGTCTAGGAAAGTAGCAGAGAAGAGATAGCCATTGTTTTTATGCTGAAGGATAGTGTTAGTAAAGGAGAGTAAGGCAGTGGTGGTGCTATGGTTTGGTCGGAAACCATGCTGAGTATTAGAAATGAGGTTGTTAGTAAGGAGTTAGTCTGAGACCTGAGAGTGTATGCATCTCTCTCTAGTATTTTAGAGAGTGGAGAGAGAATAGCTATGGGGCAGTAATTGGTTAGTTCTGTGGAGGGTCCGCCTTTGTGGAGGGAAATTATATGTGATACTTTCCACAGTGTGGGAACATAACTTTCTGACAGAGATCGGTTAATCAAGATGGATACTGGGTAGGACAGAGCATCAGCTGCGATTTGTAGGTATTCACTTGGGAGGTTGTCTGCTGCTAATTTGGTGGGCTTAAGTTTAGTTAAGAGTTTTTTTATGTTGGAATTAGGTACAGGAGAAAAGAGAAGGCAATGGGGAGATTACTAGTTGAAGGTGTGGGTTGGAGGGGAGGGGGTTGTGTTGTTTAGCTAGTAATAGTATGGTTTGTGTGAAGTGTATGTTGAATGAGGTAGCAATATTTTCTGAGGAGTGAGGGATGTTAGGAGGAGGGGTACCGACTTTACCTGGGTGGAGGATGGAGTTTATGGAGGACCAGAATTGTTTGGGGCTGTGTTGGGAGGAGTCTAGGGCAGACTGGTAGTATTGGAATTTGTTCTGTTTTATTAACTTTTTGACTCTATTGCGTAGTTCTAGGAATTTCTGTCTAGTTGAGGGGGTTTTGGTTTTGCACCAGTGCTCCCAGGCTTTATCCCTGTTTTTCATTTCTGTCTTAGTGGTTTTCTGTAGCCACGGGGAGGGTTGTGCTTTGATTCTGGAAAGTCTTATGGGGGCATGGTAATTAAGGATGCTCAGGAAGGTAGTATTAAAAAATTCAACTGCGTCATCAAGACTGATGTACTTTAGAGGATGCCAGTTGCATTCTTTGAGGGATGAGATGAATGTGTGTGGGTTAAAGTTTAGTTTTTTACGTATTTGATGGTAGATGACAGGTTTAGCTTGGTATAGGTATTTTTTGAGTAGGAATGTTGGGGAGTGATCACTGAGGCTATCTGATAAGCAGACTGTTATATATGACTGGGGGCTCTTACTGACTAGTATCCAATCCAGGGTAGTGTGCTTGCTGGAGTTTTTATTTATCCTGGTTGGCGACTGGACTGGTTGGGTGAAGCCATGAAGGTTTACATGATGGGTTGGATGGTTGCCAGAACAGGATTGCCAGTCAATATTGAAATCACTTAAAATTATAGTTTCTTGGGGGAGATGGTGGGTAGACCAGCTGAGGAGGTTTTCTAGTGGAGGGATCTTTTGGCCAGGTGGGAAGTAGCATCTAATTATGTTTATGGTTTTGTTTTGGTTTATTTTGAGGTTGGTATATATTATTTCTTCATTGCCTATTTGTGGAGCTGATGATTTTAAGATCTGGATGTTTAGATGCTGTTTAAATATTGTAGCTACACCGCCTCCTTTCTTGTTTAGCCGGTCTAGTCTTAGTATGCCATAACCTGTAGGGAGTATTTGCTCACTGGTAATGTAAGGTTTTAGCCAGGTTTCTGTCAGGATGATTATATCTGGGGAGTACAAGTCTATGGTGGCATGGAGTTCATGGACTTTGTTGGATATACTTCTAATATTTAGGCTTAGTCGAAGGAAGTCACTTGGCTTTCTATTGGCTGTAATATGGGAGAAGTTGTGGTTTCTAGTCTGATTATGAGGATTGGGGTCGGAGATGGTAAGGCCAGGGTTGGGGTGGATGTCTCCACTTAGGGCTAGTTTTGATATGCATGAGGTTATTAGTTTTCTCAGTTTTTGAATGTGTTTGTTTATAAGGGAAACTTTATGATTGTGCTCTGTGGGTAATAGGTATGGTGGGAGGGTTACTATGTTAAGTTGTAGGGATGCTT